>NW_021680545.1:317926-324036 GCF_001412515.2 Diachasma alloeum
GAGAGAGAGAGAGAGAGAGAGAGAGAGACTGCGGGAGAAATCGGGAAAGCGGCAATCGGTACAGAAGAGTCGTACATTCAATCAAGCGAACTATTCTTAATTCCGTTTCTACGATTGCTCCGGTGAGCTCTGGGCTTTAAACTGAGTAAAATGTAAAATTTGACATGTAACGGAGTATATCACTGTCAAAGTATTCTCTTTCTCAGTTAATGGTCACTTTTTATGGTCATTATTTCTCCCTCTTTTTTAGTTTCTGCTTCAGAGAGTTGCCTGTTCCGTGATCCCTTGGCGAATAAGCCCAGTTTCCTTTCCATACGAAAGTGGTTATTTTGCGAGTGCGCAACGGTTTTACGACTAGTATCTTCAATGGGATTCCCAGGGTTTCTCGTAAACAGTGACCAAACAGAAACATCTTTGAATTGCTCCTGGCAGTGGTGAACAAAGAGAAAAAGAGGGAGAAAAGTCGGAGTGAGCTTTTTTTACATGAAGCCTCCGGGTCTATGAGAAAAAAGAGTGTAACCACTGTTCGGAAAGTTCGATACGAGGGAGAGATAACAGCGGGAGAGGTGCACGATCCACACCATTAACTAAATCTCGGAGTGAAGGATGAGAGTCATATGTGTGTCTTTTGGTGTGAACAATTTTGTAGAAAAGATTGAGGAAAAAATTTGAGAGTCTTGGGATATGGGTGAGATGAGGAGACACAAGCCTGGGTTTAAATTCTAGGGTTGGTGTATAAATCAGATACTGCAAGCTCGCGCAAACTCAGAAAGTCAGAAGTTGGCGAGCCGGCTTTTATCACCTCTTCAGCCCTTGATCCAGAGTGTGGTTTCTTTCTCCGTACGTTTATGTAAAAGCCGATGGTGCAGTGGAAGGGGCGGACGGGTGCGGCTGGGGGCTAAAATACGACGACTGACGATGAGAAAATTATGCAATTTTCTTCACCGCGAACTACGGGTTGAGGAGTGTTTATTTTTTTTAATGATTTCTCTCTTTTTGGGAGATCTTAATTCCATTCGGAGGATCGTTAGACGGAGCCCGGGAGGTTTTGCTAATTCAGAAGTTTTGCCGACGATTTAGGTTATCTTCGGTTCTCTGCTGATAGTAATGAAGTCATTTAGGTTTTTGCGTCCGAATAGAAACCTTGCATTTGACCGATTTTTCGATTTTCTAATTTTGATTACATACGGTCTAGAATATTATAAAGAGGTGAAGAAGTGATGTTTTTAGAGTCATGACTGTATTCATATAAAAACATCATTTCTTCAAGTTTCATAACATTCTACACGGAGAGAAATTTTTGATAAAAATTATCCTACCGTTCTATAAAACATGAGTCATCATCTGCTTATTTTTATCCCGAAATTTAGTAAAAATTAATATATGATGATCAAATTTTATTTTACGTTAGAGAAATTTTATCCTGATAAAAATAAAAATTACCGTGCCGGGAGAGTAAAAATTCCTGTACCGGTAGGGTAAAATTTACTAACCGTTCTAGAATTTTCGTTGTTATCTAGGGCAGCTGGTGGTATTACCACGCACCTAACAAAATAACGCATATTTTGAAAATTATGATCACCCGAGTCGAATATTAGGACCTGAATTCCCCCTTGAACACCTATCATGAGTAGGAGGACCAGGATGAAGTTAGGGTGTATTTACATTCAGAAAGACCCCCTGGTTTCCGCCTGAACGTGCGAGTTATTTCCAAATTCCGAGGGTTTAGGAGGAAAACAGGAGGTGTGTTAAACCTGTTTATCGCCTGCACCCCCTGAAATGTTTTCCACTCCATCCCTCCTGGAAAGAACCTACAAACCCTTTGGAGGTATTTTTTATTTATTTTTAATTATTAACATGAGAAGCACGGGTGAAAATTAAGGTCATACTCAAGGGTCATATATAAGGGTCAAAAATAACGGTCAGAAACGACAGTCAAAAATAAGGGTGGGAATTTCAGTAATTTTCACCCCAAACGGAAATGAACAAAATAGTGAGCTACTCAATCATCCTGGCTATCAGGGTTAATTCAGGGGATTTATGATTCCTTTTCATTCGACAGGAGGAGAAGGGGGAAAAAAGTATCAGTTGAGAAGGGTTTTTACGCCTTTAGGATGAGACAGGATCATATAAGGAGTTATTCAGGATGTATAGGATGAATAAAGGAGGAAAAAATATCTCAAGGAGGTAATAGGGGGGAATAAGATTATGCACCTTTTAGAGTTGTTAATACAGAAAAAAGTACGAAAATCATTAATTATTGTTTCGACAGTCTGTAAGCGGTATTACCCACCGCTGCGAGTATTACCGCTCCCCGGGTTTTCAATACCGTGCAGGGTGCTGTACCATTGGCAACGGCCTCCAGCGCTAAGTCCAAGGCATTATCTTTCCACTTTCCTCTTTTCTTTAAGGATGTATTGCTGTCTTTCCAGCACCTTTCATGTTTTTTGCAGATTTGTGCCAAAGTGTTGATCAGATTGACGCAAAAAAATATACCGTTTTTGAGTTTTATCCTCATTAAATGACTCACCAAATTTCATAGTCATGCGACTATTTCTCTACATTTTTCCTAAAGTTTTCTGAATTTCCAAAAAAGTTTAGAAAAAACGTAGAAAAATTGTTGCACGGCGATGAGACTTCTTGAATCATGAAATAATGATAAAACTCAAAAACGGTATATTTTTTCGCGTCAATCTGATCAACAGTCTGCCAGAAATCTGCAAAAAACATGAAAAATGATGGGAGACAGCAATACATCCTAAACTCTTCAGGGTTCTTCTTCCGTGCCATTTCTATAAAAAAGACGAAAAAACTCACCATCGATTCATGAAATAATCGAGGGATCAACAGATGACCATAACCTATCTGTCGGTTTCTTCTTTAATGAGAGCTGAACAGCTTCAATGAATGAATTAAACTTTAATTTCACTTCAAAGGATGTATTATTTTTGCCTTGTCAATTTATTATGCCGATTACAAATGAGAAAAACCGACTTGGACGTTCAGTACCTTTGCCAGCCGGCAGTTCAGCCTGTAACTCACTGCGCGGTATTGCCCTCGCTCGGCGCGCGATATTGCCCGCAAACGAAACGCTGTAATAAATAATCGATAATAATTATTTGTATTGTTGTCAGACTATAAAAAAAAATCCATTCACGTAAAAAACTACACTGAAAGAGTCTAGTAATTTCATATGATTTATTCCACTCCACAAAACAAGAAAGCTTAAATTCTAAAGGTCAAATTTTACATCGTTTTGATCCAAAACATTTTCACTTACTTTTTTGGAACTTACTGTAATTAAAAACGCAAAATTTTCACTAAAATAAGCTCGTATTAGATAATCATTTAATATTTAACTGACGGAAAATTGATTTGAAGAATAGGAGTGGAAAAATCGATATACGCGGTATTACCCGCTGCGCGGTACTGGCACCGTCTCCCCTACGTAAAAATTACTGGACCGAAAAGGTAAAATTTCTTATGCGTCAGGATAAAATTTCTCTAACGCAGAATAAAATTTAATCATCATGTATTTTTTTTTTTTGAGTCCATATGTATACCCTCCTCGGTTTTTACATTTTGTTCCCTTCCCTATCTGCGTTACCATGGGCTGACTTTATCCCCAACTGCACCCCATTCGGGATTGGACTGTCAGAGAAACCATGGAAAACCTCAGTCGTGCAGCCGGCCGATAATGCAGGGATTCCACTGTGTCCATTGGTCACACTGACTCAATGGGCACAATGGTTCCCTACATTCGTGCCTAGTGACTGTAGTCCCACGCGGTTAGGTGTGCCTAAGCGGACACCCATCCAAGTACTGGGCAGACTGAACGCTGCTTAACTTGGATGACCGTACGGAACCACATACTCCCCGTGTGACCACTATAGCCACTTTTTAATCATCATGTATTAATTTTTACTAAATTTCGGGATACAAATGAGGAAACGAGGACTCATAATACACTTTTATAGAACGGTAGGATAATTTTCATCAAAAATTTCTCTCCGTGTAGACGGTTTACAATAAAAATTAGAAAATCGAAAAATCGTTTCAATACAAGGCTTTCATTCGGAAACAAAAATGGAGACAGCGAGTTCGTATTGTGGATGGGCGCAATCGGCCTGCGATTCCTGAGATATTCAACCTTTTGTATAAATTTGTATAAAATTGACAGAATGCTCTTTCAATCATCTCTTGAAAATATTTCTCTCCATGCATGTAGGCAATTTTAATGTTTTTCTTTTAATGAAAAAATGACAACACCGTGATATGGTTTTGTTAATGCAATTACTGGTTTTATTCTCTAACCATCAGTTATCTTTTTGCACAAATAAAATAATGTATGTCAATCACTCAGATTTGATGGATGAGTGAAACACATTTGTATGGACTGGCGTGCATGAAAAACCGAGGGTTTATTCACTATCCAATATTGTGATACAATGATTGCTGATTTCAAGTGATTTCATAGGATTTTGTCTGCAATTACAGGATTTCAAATGATTTCAACTGATGTAAAATTTTCGATTGCACCTATCTGCGCAATTGCTTCAGGGTCACTGAGCAAAATCGGACCGGGGGATAAAATAAGACCTTGTAAATTGGAAACAAGTTGCAACGGAGAACTCATTTTACAAGGGGCAATAAAAGGGATCCAACGGAAATGATAGGCAGAAAAATTGAGAGTCATAAGTTTTTGCCAGTTAAACACCCTAGTAGAAAATCAAAGTTGATTTACTGTCGCCCCGGATGTTTCTGGGTGACATTAGGTGTCGGAGCGATGAACCATAAGTTTGGGCGAGTACGCCTCGTAAGTACTGTGAGAGCTCGCCTACGTGCGGGCGAGTCTCTTAGAGAGTTTTTGATTACGACTGCATTTCAGAAACTACTTTCGGTTAATGTGTCGGAAATGTGCAGTTAAATTGGTAAAAATTAGCAAAAATTTGAAAAAAAATAGGGAGGCGAGAGACGGTAGGGACGATTTGCGCGTTCTCCATGTTTTTTGATGAAAAACATTTCCAAAATGTCAAGCTCAAAGCCCAAACACTAGTTTCCAAACTAGAAGATTTCTTAAAATCAAAATGATTGCCATCTTATAAAGCGTTTATTCATGTCTTGGGGTCAAACACCAAGAAATACATCTAAAACTTTGATCACAATAAGAGCACCAGTGCATTGTAAAGTACATTTGACCTTGACAAACCATATGCATGCATACAATAATTGACATTTAGCAGTTTACCTTAGTTTATCATTTTCATTTATGATTATTGTAACTATCATTATTATTATTATATAGGATAGTCATTGAAAATTAAATTTTTTTGATTAGCCTAATATTGTCCTCAACAAATTTACTATTACAAACCTTAAAAACTGGATTAACTTAAAACAGCACCACGTTTTTGTGATGAAGGGTGTAATGAATTAAAATTACGTATTCTTCCAGACCAAGTGTCTTTAGTAAACCAATTAAAAATTATACTATTGTTTTCTCTGATGAGTCCAACATCTAAAAAGGGAAGAAACCCATTAACCTCAAGTTCATAACTAAACTCTAATATTGGGTGGAAATTATTCAATTTGTCAATGTTCCAAGAACCTTATCAACTCAAAGTGCTGTAATTATGTCATCAACGTATCGGAAATAAAATGGTATCGGGAATTCAAATTTCTTGAAATATTCTGTTTTCTGTATCTAATAGTCATAATTAGATCTACGCAAATTAGTACAAGGGGGGCTCCATTGGTAAACCAAAAATCTGGTTATAAATTTCATCTCTCAACTCAAAAAAATATTCATTACTACATCAATGCCATGAATTATCTGTTTGTATGAAATTATCTGTTCGTTTGATGAAAATGGATGTTGATGACCGTTAACGGCTGAGGACTAGGAGATTTTAGTGATGGCTACAAACAGTTGCAATAATCTTGGTGGAACGTGCGATTTTGTTGTCCAAACAAGACAATTTATTGTACATGATGCCAGCAGGCGATAATAGTATATTACGTGCTAAGGCGGAGAAGTGCTGAATTCAACGCTGGTGGAGTACAGGCGCACGAGGCACGTGAGTCGGAGACGAGGCCGCCGAAGGCGGCCG
>NW_021680545.1:328670-453282 GCF_001412515.2 Diachasma alloeum
AAGGGGATTCACTGGCTGAATTTATCAGTTTTTATATGTAGTTTTATATTTCGGTACATTAACGCTGGGTGGCGCCACACGTTTTTCAGTCCTAAGGAGTGCATTTCTCACTTTTTCACTCCTAAGTAGTGCATTTCTCACTTTTATACTGCTCAACGGTAAAAAGACCTACTTCTCATGCTTAACTACCGTCGGTAAAAGAGCCCTTTTTGGGCTTGAGCAATGAAAAAGTATTATCTGACGAATGAGCTGAAGGCGAGTATTATAGTAACATGAGTTAGATAATATCTTTATCGCCATGTGACGTACAATATTTTATGTCATTGAGCCCGAAAACCGCGATCTGACCGAGCGAAGCAAGTTTTTTGTCGATTTGGTCCCTCAGTTGATGATTTGTTTTTGCTTCAATTCAGTGAATTTAAAATGTTGATAGCGGTATTCATCTCCAATAGATATAAACATCCAATAATACAACATCGATTAAATTGTCATAGTGCGACGTTTCGCTAAATATTTCAGCTTCATCAGGCTCTTAATGCAATCGATGCAAATTCCTAAACGCTAACAATAGTATAAGAGTATCGATTCGTAGTAAAAAAAAACATGACAATTCAAATATAAAAACGACGGAAATGCGATAACTTCTTGCTCCGATAGTTGCCGTTACATCCAAATCTAAACACAACACATTTTTTTACTGCAAAAGGATACTTCTGCGCTATTGCCAGCGTTTAGGATTTTTGCATTGATTGGGTCAAGAGCTTGATAAAGCTAAAATATTTAGCGACACGTCTCACTTATTAGACAATTTAAGTTTAATTTAATTTACTAGACAATTTAATCGACATTGTAAACTTATTTCCCCACTATTCCTTTGAATATCCGGTTTGATTGAAACTGTTGAAGCCTTGTCTGCCATACGAAGGATCTAACTACTGAATAGTAATGCTGCGAGACGAGGCGAGAACCGGCATATTCCCGTCTCGTCCCACATACAAAAAATAACAGGAAAAATAAGGGTTAGAAAGTATGAGAGTCCCGCGAGGGGTCTCGTCTCTCATCCCCTTTCTCTCATTCTCTCGAGTAACTTTTCTCGTCTCGTCTCGCCTGCTCATTTCCTCGAAATACTATCTCGTCTTGTCTCATAATGCTTCTTATCTCATTTTGTTTCGTTTCTCTCGTCTCTCGTTACTATTGAATTCGGTGGAACTTTTTTTTTGATAATCCCTGATAAATATTTTACAGCACTACATCAACATCATCATATCAGTCATGATGTTTTTTTTTCATCATGAAATAATGAAATGGGAAAAGCTGCCCATCAATTAAATTATTCCCGGACTGCATTAATCGAGTTATGTTTCTGGAAACGTAACAATGTGTATCATTCATTTTTGATGTGACGCAAATGAAAAACCATTTTATAGCAATATTAATAGTAGATTATGTCATAAGGCTGATAGGTCGAGGTTTATGAGTCGTGTGAAGTTTGCAGCACGAGGCGTCGGTGAGTTGAAGATGAGGCTCCTCGAAGGCGCCCCGCCACCCACTGACGAAAACCAAATAAACCAAGAAAAAAATAGAAAAAAAAAGAAAATTTGTAAATTTTGTCAAGTTGAAAAAAATTTCAAGAAAAATCTAGCACTTTCACCAAAAAAATCTACTATTGAAACTCGATAAGTGTATTGGAGTTCTGTGAATATTCTATTAAATTATTCTATTGGTTTTTGCGTCATTTCTATTGCAGATTATGCAACTCCACCATGTCAGATTTTTAAAAAACAATTCTAATCAAAAATTGGAAAAAAAACAATATTTTTCCTTCGTTTCACTGCACCCGTTATTCAAATAATTTTTTGAATCGATAATGTTTTATGGTTTGCATTGTTTTCGTCGCCGAAGCCTCCAGCAACGAAAACGTCAACCAGCCACAATAAAAAATATAGGGAGCTGGAATAAGCATAAGGGACAGCACAGAGGACATGAAGAACGGAAGCAATGTGAAACAGCTGACTAGAGGTCGGAAATATTATGAGTCTGCGAGCGCTAGTTGCAGTGTTGGCGCTGCTCGAAGCGTTAAAACGCAACCTGAAGTCAGCTGTTTATCAAGTCCGTGGCTGCTAATCGCCATCTATCGGCCGCAAAATAGGACAATAGGTGACAGTTAGCGCGACTCAGTAATGAAAATAGTATATTACGTCATTAAGCGATGAATATATTATCTGACGAATGTGACTTTATGAAATTATTAGTGACGAATGTGATTATTATAATCACATTATATTGTACATTATATTGTAGTGATTATTATTATAATCACATTCGGCAGGTAATACTTTTATTAACGTGTGACATACAATATTTTGTCATTGGGCCCGAAAAGCCTGAAGCCAGGTTAGAATCGCGATTTATCGGGCCTAATGACATACAAAAATATTTTGCACAATCCGATTTCCACTCTTTCCCTTCACAAAAAATTCATGCAATAACGTAAAAAGTAGTTTTATCCACTCGTCTTTCCTATAGGGAAACCAGTGAGAAATCCGATGGGAGAAATTTCCTCATAGAAACATTATATTCCCTAGAGCAGTAAAATTTCTCTCAAGAAAAAATAACGTTTTTTTCATAGCATCATATCATTCATTGTTGAAGAGGAACTAAAATTTCACGGATTAGAATTTAGACTTTAGAATTTAGAGTAATGCGGCCGGTCAATTTCTTGCCGAGAGTCACCTAAATCGTACGATTTTTTGTAACTTCCGCCTTATGCTGGTCAGTTCACCAGCCCCAGCCCTGTGTCTTTCACTAGGCTAATGAGGCTGGTCACCGCCACTTCATTTAGGTCAGCTAGTTCCATGAAAGCCTGGCCCCAGCTCCTATATCTACGTATAGCCAGTAGGGGGCATTCGCACAGAATATGTGCGGCGTCCTCTCTACCGTCCCCGCATAGCCTATAGCCTGCCTGTTCATCTAGCTTCATGTTGTACAGGTGAACCCTGAGGGTAGTGTGGCCTGTGAGAAATTCTATCGCAACCCTCAGATTTTCCTGTTCAGCGCCAGAAGTTCTCTAGTCCTTCTATTGCACTGCTCCCCCATAAACAGTTTAGCCTGTCTACAGATTGTACTAGTTCGCCAGCGTTTTTCGAATTCCCGCTGTAGGTGATCTTTTATGATCTTTTCTCCCACTGCGAAAGGCACATCAATCAGATCCTCCGGAGGAACGCCTTCCGTTCCTCTTCTGGCCTGCCAGTCCGCCTCTTCGTTACCCTGTATTCCGTGGTGGCCCGTAACTCAGGTTAGGGTGACTTTATTCCTCTCCCCTAAAGTGGCAAGTGCTTGCATACACTTCCACACCACTTTAGAATTAGTAGTGGCTTTCTCCAGTGCTTTTATGGCCGCCTGGCTGTCGCTGCAGATGAAGATTTTCATCCCTTCCGTCTCTTTTGCTACCAGGTGCTCAGCACACTTGGCTATGCCTAACACCTCGGCTTGAAAGACTGTTGCATGTTGGCCCAGGCTGAAGCTTTCCCCGAAGCCATCCTTCAATCGATAGATCCCCGCCCCAAAGCGTTCATTGTAGCCAGATTCATCGGTAACCCAGTAATCCTCCTTGGGTCCTGATTTAAGTTTTGAATCTAGCCACTCCTCTCTGGATGGTATACTAGTTTTGAAGGCTTTGTTAATTTGATATTTTCTCTGGATCACGTCGGACTTGTTCGTAAAGGGATTTGCATTAATCAAGCCAAGTTGGGTATGACCTTGGCCTGTCGATTTCCATTCCTGCTGACACCGTATTCTGTAGGCTGTTGTGCTTACACAGCTAATTACTTTGAGGTCCAAAGGCAGGATACTGAGTGCTATTTCTAGCGCCTCAGTAAGTGTGGTCTTCATGGCCCCCGTCGTGACCCTCAGGAAAGTTCCCTGTAAGCCCTGCAATAGGTTCCTTGTTTCCACCTTTCCTGCCCTTGGCCACCAGACTACCGCAGCATACATTAGCCTTGATAACAGTACCATCTGATAGAGACTGGGGTTTAGCCCCCAGTTTTTCCCAATGGCCCTTCTGCATGCCCACATCGAGGCAAACACTTTACTTCTCTGTGCATAGATGTGATCCTTCCAACTGAGTTTATTATCTAGAATTACTCCCAGATACTTTACTTTGTTGATGTAGTTTACTACCGAGCCGTTCAGTATTAAGGGTCTGATCGTCTCTGGCTTGTATTTTTTTGTGAAGACTAGGACTGTGGTCTTGGCGGGATTCACTAAGAGGTCAGTTTCCCTGCACCAGCTCTCAACGATGTCAAGTGCCGTCGCCATCAGGTCTCTGAGCACCCTCAGAAAACCACCTCTAACCACTATTGCCACATTATCGGCAAAGCCAAAGACATGGCACCCAGCTCCACGCAGCCTTTTCAGAAGTTCATTCACAACCAGACTCTACAGCAGAGGTGAGGGAACTCCCCCCTGCGGACATCTTCTGGCTGGGCGCCCTTCTATATAGCTTTGTCCATAATTAACCGACAGTCTCCTGCCCCTGAACATGGCTTGTGTCCAAGCAATGATCGTCCTAGGGATCTCATGCTTCTTCATAGTTTCTTCTATGGTTCCATACGAGGTGCTGTCAAAAGCTCCTTCAACTTCCAAGAAGACTCCTATGGCGTATCTCTTGGCAACGAATTGTTCCTCCACGAGTCCCATCAGATGGTGTAGGGCGGTATCCGTGGATCTACCCTCTCGATACGCATATTGAGAGGGAGAGAGGGGGCTCGCTACCAAGGGCCCCATTTTTATGAATCGGTCCACCAGTCTTTCCAGCATCTTCAATATGAAGGATGTAAGACTTATTGGGTCCTTTGGTTTAATATACCCAACCTTGCCCGGCTTTGGAATGAAGACTATCTTAGTCTCGTTGCTTGACCTCGGAATATGTCTCAGTGCTATACTGGCCCTGAGGATTTTGGTTAGGGGTCCTATGATGTTCTCCATCCCCTTCTGTAGCAGGGCCGGGAAAATCCCATCTGGCCCCGGCGCTTTGTAAGGCTCAAAGGTCTTTACAGCCCATTTGACTCCCCACGGTTGCACAATTTTGCCAGCCAAGGACCAGTCGTGAGTTTCGTGTTCGCCTCTTCGACTTCGCCTTGATTCTGTATCTCCTCCCAGGGATTCAGTGAATCCCGGAAAGTGTTTCCATTAGGAGTTTCAATGTTTCCTCCATTGTCTCCGTATCGCTCCCATGCGGTGCTTGCAGGCTCCCTAGATATGTGGTCTTGTTTGTATCAAGGATTTTCGCCAGCCTGGCAGTCTCTGATTGGCTCTCCATGTTACTCGTGAAAGCCCTCCAGCACCTGTCTTTGGCGGCTTTTATTGCCTTGTTGTACTTTACAAGAAGTCCCCTGCAAGTCGTCCAGGCTGCTTCCTTACGAGGACCTTCCCTCGCATTCTTTGCCTTGTTGAAAGCCCTTCTGGTTTCATTCCTGAGTCCCCCAAGTTCGTCTTCCGATCACCAGGGTATGTCAGTCTTCCACCTTTTGGGCAAGAACTTACAGTTTTCCTCATATGAGTCAATTATCACCCGGTGCAAGACCTTAGAGGCCTCTTCCAGTTGTTTCTTGCTGCTAAATCTGAGAGAAATCATCCTCAGCCTAAGTGCTAGACTGTTCCGATAATTTCCCCAGTCGGTCCGCCGTGGGTTTCTGCTCCACTCAGTCGCTTTCTCAAAAAGAACGGACATTCTTATGGTTCTATAATCCGAGGGCGAGAGGTTCTTTGAGACCCTCCAGTCTCCAACCAAGCTAGCCACATCATTGGTTGCCAGAGTTATGTCTAGTACTTCCCGTCGCATACGGTCAACGAAAGTTGGTTCTGTCTCCCTGTTTAAAATATGGAGCCTTGCCCCCATGATAAACTCTTGGAGTCTCTCTCCCCTGCCCTTGCAACCGGTGCTCCTCCATGCAGCATTATGGGAGTTCGCATCACAGCCCAACAGGAGTTGAAGCCCCTCCTTTTCACATGATTGCACAGCTCTTTTACTTCATCCGGTGGAGGTGGCTCTGTTGAGTCATAAGGCATGTAAGCCGACTCTACTATTATATCCATAACACTGCCTTGTCCTAGGTTTAACCTCACTTAAGCCGCAGTTAGGTCTCCCCCATTGAATTGTGGACAGAGAAAAGAATCT
Organism: Diachasma alloeum; assembly: GCF_001412515.2. NCBI lineage: Eukaryota > Metazoa > Arthropoda > Insecta > Hymenoptera > Braconidae > Diachasma > Diachasma alloeum. Next base: position 334,849 of record NW_021680545.1, read on the forward strand.
AATCCTTCAATAATTAGGCAGGTTCTCAATTTTTCTGGTGTATCGGCATGATATACCTTGCCACAACCAGTCAGTCCATTAATAGCATTGTTCATTATCCAAGGTTCTTGGATCTATTACTGTCTGCATCCCAACTAGAAGCTTGGCTAGTGTCGCCGAAGCCGCCTTACTGGGATGCAAGTTGATCTGTACGATCTGTACCCGATTCATAGCTCCGGTAGCTATTTCTCTGATACTTCAGTCGTTCCCGTCTTCTTTACCTCACTGCGGTCTCTCCCCAGCTCCCTTACGGTAGCCTTTTGGAGCCCCCAGTGAGGTCTGAAGTTGCATGCCTTCAGTGGAGCAAGCGACCCGTCATCGACCAGCGCAGCGAAGTGGGCACTCTTGACGTCCCTAGATTCGCTGCTCCGAACGACGACCCACTTACTGGCCTTCAGGCCTGCATTTTGCTTTTCAAGAAAACTCAATGCTTCCTGAGAAGTAATTTCCGGGTCCTCCACGTGTTTCACTACTCGATGCTTCTTAGGAAGCTCCGAGAGCGCCACAACGTGGATGGTGTGCCCCGCTGTTTTATTCTCAGGGAACAGACTCTTCAGCCAGCTCCCTGTGGCCTCATCTGTGCAGTTCACCACAACCGCACTGTCCCTCTCCCAGACCCCGTCGAAGGTGGGTGCTTTGACTCCGTCTGGTAAAGCCAATATGACCCCCTTCAGTAGTTTCTTCACCGCTGTCACCCCCCCGGTGTCCAGCTTCTGGTCCGGATACGACTGTGGTATCACTGCCAGCTTTAATGAGTTTGCAGTTGTCTGGACATATGTGCCCTGATACTGCTTCCTCATTTTTTTCTCCCTTGGCCTGGTGGTGGGACTAGGTGTGGTGTGCTCAGGAAGAAGTCGTTTTTCAGCCCTCTTCTGAGCCCCCACATCACCAGCCACTTCAGCCTGAGATGTAGCTTCGACCAAGGTTGCTAATGCCCCCGAGGTTTGCTGCTACCTCTGCCTCCTCATCTTCTTCCTGGCGGCACCGCTCAGCCTGCCTCGTTTGTCTTTTCCCTCAACCGAGTCAGTCCGAGAGTCGCCAGTGGTCCTCTCCGGGTGTTCGCCATCACTGGCCCCACCCGGAGAAGTTTCTTCAACTAATAGTTTTTTAAAAATGTTTTACATTCTTGGTCCCACGAGTAACACGGAAGAGCGGTCTTACCCGGTTAGAGCCGTATGCCGGGGCTTGGCTTGTCCTAAGACTATTCTCAGATGTCGCCCGGTTTCTGAGAGGCACCGTTAATGACACAGCTTCCCCTGTGCCCCCACCCTAGGCACGGTTATATGACCATAAAATCATATACTGGTTGTACACCAGGGTCACACCATGGATTTGGATGGGTTTCTCTTAACAGTTGCGGACGGTGCCGAATGGTATTCCTATGACGATGTATTTTCAATTGCATTCAATGATTCATTGAATTCAACATTGCCCCAAAGTTAGCAGCCAATACTCCTTCAACGCTAAAATTTTTTACTTTTTCCTAAATATTGGTTTCAAAATAAATTTTTTCAACAAGAGATGATGCAATTAATCTCATGATCAATGTCGATCAATATAGCGTTGGAAAAAATTTTTCGTCTCAATCTTTTTTTTTTGAGAAGATCGCGATTAGAAGGAAATTTTGAAAAAAAAATTTAAAAATATGAATAATTGAAGGATTTATAATTTTTTTTTTAAATTGCTAGCGTTTGTCCAAAACAAATTCTTCTTCCAAATTGGCCCCAATATTTCTGCGGGGTTTCAAGATATCAAATCGCCTTTTGGGACACGCAAAGGACATGAAAAATCGTTCAAAATGAGACGTCATATAACATTATCTTCAGTTTGACGGGGTTTATACGAGAAAACCGTTTTTTTATCGTTAATTACTCAACAAACTAATTTTTTTTAAGTCTGAAATTTTCACCAAAAATTTCAATTGATGATAGTACTATAACATGAAAAAATATAAAATGAGAATAGTGAAACAAGAATTTCGGAACAGAAAACTCATTCAGAAACCAATTTCCAATTTGTTGGCAACAATTACTATTTTCAAATCAAAGCGAAGTTCTCGACCGTTAATTCTCAATTGTTGGAAGTGCTTTTGAGCCATATTGTTTGTCTTGTATGGTGGTTTTGGACTGTAGCTGACGGACATATGACCCAAAACTACTTCCAACAGTTACTATGCTCATTTTTTTTTTGAATGCCATTGTCTACTTGTTTTTTTACGAGAGAGTTTTTCTCTCTGTGCATTTCTTCCAATATATCTAAATTTCTAGCTCACTTTTTGAGATAATGAATTCATTCGTCACTTCCCCGAAGAGTATGAAACGCAAGCTGATACGTTTCCTGAAATATTGAAAGGTTTGTCGGTTTGACGTGGCTGACAATTTTCCCACGTAATTTTCATCTCCTGAGAATGAAGTGAGAATGCAGTGGCGTATCCTTTCGCTATCGTAATACTATTTTTCGGGGATCGTTCAAAGCATCCTCCGGGAAAACGAGATCTACGATACTGACGGACGTGCAAGTATAAAAACCCACCTAGGGAGTTATAATAGATAATATGATAAAAGTTTGGGAACGAAAAATATCGGGCTGAGGTACGGAGTAACCTTTGATATTTTTTATTCTCGGTAGGTGAGTGGGTGGGGGTGGAAAATGCGCACGAACATTTCTCTGATCTCTCAACGCCCCATTTACTCTGTATGTATATGATAGCTAGTAGTTTCTGCTGGTGAGAATGAATCCTGCAAGAGTGCTGTTTGTGAAAGCTTTTTTTTAAATTCATTTCTCATGTGTTTATAAATCCCCGTCGATGAAAAAAGTGGTTTTTCAACTGAAGAAAAATTAGGATGAAGAAAAAACAAAATTTTGAGCTGTCGGAGAGCAATGTACAAAATTATATCCAGCTTTTTATCTCTCTATATTATAAAAATCCAAGCGAGAAAAATATAGGAACTTCAACTTGTCTCTATGTCATCTTCGGAATTGTGAATTTTCCACATACGAATAGATTGCTTAACCCATTCAACGATCTAGTTCATGAAACGTATCGCTGTGAGCATGGAGGGATGTAGCCAATGAGGTGCATGTGTGCAGTAGCGGTCAACAGTTAGTGCATCCATGGTTACCGGATACTTGTTCCCCGGAAAATCGTACCCTGAAAATCGTTCCCTGGGAAATCGTACCCCAGTAAATTTGTTCTCCGGAAAAATGTTCCTCCTTTTTTTTTGTCTCAATCCTTGAAAAGTTCCTCTGTTTTTTCTGCCTTAATCCTCGTTTTGTTTGCATTCTTATTTCTCTGAATGGCCAGTGTTTACTTCTTGATTCAACCGGTATATAATATTTCGGTATTATTGTGATTTAGGTTTGAGAGCAGTAGGGGGGCTCATTGAGAGATGTTATTATGGTATATCGAATGACATGTTCATCAGGCTTACAGTTGTCAGTGTGGTATCGCTGTTCGTAGGGACTTGTTGTTGCATATAATCAATTAAAATGGTGGATATTGTTGCTTATTTGCTGCTTCGCTCTGCATTTATGCTGCTGTCCATGGCATCTTATAAATTTTGTCGCAGTAATTCCGGCAGGCAAATGTTGGTGACTGAGTGTGTTTTAGCAAATAAGCAACAATATCCACCATTTTAATTGATTATAGGCAACAACAAGTCCCTACGAATAGCGATACCACACTGACAACTGTAAGCCTGATGAACATGTTACTCGATATACGATAATAACATCTCTCAATGAGCCCCCCTCCCCCTCTTAAACCCAAACCACAATAATACCGAAATATTACATACCGGTTGAATCAAGAAGTAAACACTGGCCATTCAGAGTAATAAGAATGCAAACAAAACGAGGATTGAGGCAGGAGAAAAAAGAGGAACTTTTCAAGGAGTGAGACAGAAAAAAAAAGAAATGAGGAACATTTTTCCGGGGAATAAATTTCCTGGGGTATGATTTTCCGAGGAACGGTTTTTCGGGTACGATTTTCCGGGAACAATTTTCCGGGGAACATTTCTCCTAGAACCTGTACCAATCGTATCGTATCGTATCAACCTGTATCAGACATGTATCAATCGTACACTTTGTTACGCTGACGGGTGCTTTCGGTTTATAAAATTTGATTTCTCTTGAAATTGTTGTTGTCCTGTTGAGTATTTCATGCGTAATTTGATTCTCAATTAAAATTTTTTTGAACAATCCTGTCAAATGGAAAAAATTTCATTGAGGTTGTGTCTGGTTTATCTGCTATTGTGAGGTTCGAGCTTGAGCGTGCTATCCCTACTTGCGTCAATCCACGCGCGGTTGCAGAGCGGGACGCACGACGATCGTTTAATGGGTTAACCTATTACACCAGATCGCCATTCCCTGTTGAAAATTTAGTGACAGTAGCACGTGAATTTTCAATATTTTTAATTTGAATCATTCGTTCTGAACATTAAAAAATATATTTTTCATATTCAGCATCCATTGACAATGGAACCTCACATTAAATTGAATTTTGAATCGGGTGATGATCCACAATAAGAGTTCCCTGAAGTTCAAAAATTTCTAACAGTTTTCATTATCATATGCATCTAGGAATTGAAATTGCATTAAATTTGCAAGAAAGAAACTGGTTTGTCAAAGAAAAAATAACAATTTGATGAATTATTCAACATTTCAGGATTTTTCACTTGAAATTGCAAGAGCGATTTCCTGACATTTGTGTATATTTTCATATCACGTGTAATGTTGTTTTTCCTATACAGTCGCATTACATATAAAAATGTTCTATGACATATCATCAAATTCCAGTACTGCAAGTAAGATTTTAAATCAAACGCGAAAAAAAATACTTCAATTGAGTATAAACTATACTTGAAGCAAGTATATTTTATGCTTGAATCAAGAATAATATACTTGAATCAAGTATAAAATATACTTGATTCAAGTATATATTATTCTTGATTCGAGTATATTATATACTTGATTCCAATATATTTTATACTCAGTTCAAGTATTTTTTCTTCCGTGAATACAAGTTTAATTCGATTGTTTGTTATTATCTGTCCGGAAGCTTGTGTTTTGTCGAACGTGCAAAAACACTAGAGAAAGTTATATGCATGAGAAAACGCCTTGAGACTATGGACTCTTGGATTTAAAATGGGAGTATTCAACTCTTATGGACGCAGTATGTTAAATTTCACTTTTCAAAAATCATTTTCTTGAAAAAATCATCATAAACTCAGGTCCATATTGCCCCTAAAAAATACTCTTGGTCTATTCTATCAACTCTGAAGAGGATTGCACCCCGAAAAAAGTTCCCGAAACTTACATATCCTTAAGTCATTTAGAATTTTTTCCGGAAATCCCTACCTTTCCGACAATCGACTACCTTTTGGATGGTATTGTCTTGGAATATAGCTTAAACGAACAAACCCTACTCCTATAAACCCCGTACTATGAAATTTGATCATACCAGCAGCCCTTCTCAATTATCCACTTGTGGATTGCCTGTACTGAGAGCTTAACACAGTTTCAATTTACACAAAATTAGTTAAACGTGAATAAGCAGCACATGTGGGAAATGTTTTTATAAGATTATAAGACAATGATATGCAGCCATAGGTAATTACTTCAAGAGACGTCTTATTATTAGTGATATCGGTGAACGGAATTGTTCTATAATTATTAGATGTTTCCGTTGAAAACTATTAGTTGGTTTTAGCGGAAAATCCGTTAATATGGTATGTCACTGAGTTTGCAGATTTCTGTAATCAAGTAGTTGAAGCATCGATTTTCCTTTTTCTTTGAATCGGTTTACTATTTCTTGAATTTCGTATAATAAATTAGTCAGAATGATCAGATCTCATTATATAACCATCCAAGATTCGAACTCAGAACCTTCGGCACATGAATCAAGTGCTAGCCACATACGCCAGACCTGGATCAATATTTGAGTACTGCATTATTGAACTCAAGCATAAAAAATGAATGATTTGATAATAAAACATGTGGAAAATTGTGAATCGAACACTTGAATAAAAAAATGAACAAGAAAAGAGTTTTAACTTGACCCTTGGTTTCATTATTGAAAAGAAACTGAATATTTAAAAGTGTCAGCTGACACGAACAAGTTACAATGAACAATTGATTTGAAAACTACTCTGCAAGTAGTGTTACTTACGAGTCCTGGGGGTGTGCCCTCAAGATACATGGAGGAAAAATTCGGGGACCAATGGCATCTGACCTTGGCCCGGAATTTCCCACTTCGAAGACTCTGGTCTCAATGCTTCAGGGTTAAACTCCATCCCTTCCACATGAGGATGTTGGGGTGTAGGCGGACTTTTCTATCCCCAATGACCAATGAGATTATTTCGGGAAGTCCTAATTTTCCTTCCACATCCTCATTTAATTGAAATAATTATTTTCATACATTTCTTGAATTATTGAAGTGAAAATATAACGCAATTGAAAATTATAATTCAATGAAAGAAATGATCGCTCATTTGGAAAGCGAGTAGAAAATATTTGAAAATTAATATTACGGACAATTGATTAATTAGTGAATTTCTTAAATGAAATAATTCCTTGAGAATCGAATTGTGAGTATCGTCTCACAATTGAACAATATTTTGACAGTCAAAAGTATTTCTTAGTTTGAATTAAAAATTGTTATCAGAATTTAATTGATTCAAAGTATGAAAATGTGAACTTCAGACACATTAAAAATATTCACAACATTTAGTTAATTACATGTAAATTACTTGGATTATTATTCAATCCAATTCAATCAATATTATTCTGATAATTCGAAATTCTCCGAATTGAGAATTATAGAATAATTTACTATTCAGTTCACCATTTTTTAATTAGAAGCATTTTGTAAAAGGATTATTTAAAATACAAAATATTATTTTGAAATAGTTTATCAGTAAAATTTAAAATCAAATGAACTTACCTGTAAGTGAAGTTCGATTGTAATTATATGAAGTCTCGTTCGAAGGAATTACAATCTTGATATTTACTTGTAGTACCGCTGATCATGCAGATCGAGTCATAAGTTTAGAGAGCAATTCGAAAAAATGTGCCATGAAGGCCTGGTAGTGCCCCCACAGACCTGTCGTTTTCATAATTTTTAGAGCCAAAGAAAATAAAAAGGGAAAAAATGTCACTTCGGGTGGGTAGAGAAGACATTCGTCACAGGGCGGGTTGTAATCGCTTCGAACGAGACTTCATATAATTACAATCGAACTTCACTTACAGATAAGTTGGTTTGATTTTAAATTATATTTCAGTCTCGTTCTCAGGATTACAATCTTGATATTTACTTGTAGATGTTCAGAGTTCGATATTTTTGAACTTTTTATTTTACTCAAATTTTCTTTCCTCAGATCAGCTATTTATCCATAATTACTGAATTATTATTATTGATCTGACTATTATTCTTATCACAATTAAAGTCATATAAACATGCAAAGATACATTTTGTAAGAATCACTTGGTGATAGATTGAACAGGGGATGAAATTCTATAGGCCATGAGCATCGCAAAAAACAAGAAAATAATAGAAAATGGGCATCGAACTATTAAAGCCATGGTTAATAAAATACTGCCACTGAAGGATTATCGAGAAAAAAAAATCACAGCACCGTCGATTTTCATGGCCAAAATGCAATTTTGGGAATGAAGCTAGATATGACTTCAGTTTGATTGAAGTAACCAGCTGACTACCTAATAGTCCTGTGGACTAGTTACTATAAAATATTCTGCAACATGAATGTCAATACGAGGTTTTCAAAAGCTATTATTTATTCAACTGCTTATTTCTCGAGAAGTTGTAGATTTATGGGGTTCATTGAATATTAACAAGGACCTCTTTAGATAAAGTGAAAAAATTTGGTTGTTTCTACATGTAAAAATGAGAGATTATGCTACATAACCTTGATATTTCTTCAAAAAATTGTAGAGAGAAAATAAATAAATAAATACATGAAAAATCTGAGTTGAGGACTTTTGCATATATCGAACTTCTATATATAGGAGTTCGAATAGAAACAGAACCAATCACATGCACGTGCATATCAAGTTCCATAAAATTATTCATGCTCGTTAGAAATGGAGCTTTCATTCCATGGAGAATTCTTAAAAATTCAAAAAACAGAAAAACAAAAATGGTCGATTGGAGGCCAACGAAGCCCATGAAATCAGTGATTCTACGTACGAACAGGCAACTCTCAAATGGTAAAGAGAGTGCTAATTGACTATATGTAGTCTAAGAAACATTTGGATCAAAAACAAAGAAATTCAAGAAGAAACTCTAGTTGATTTTTTTTGGAACTAATGATATTATCCATTGAATCTTTGAAAAGTCATATAAGGCTTTAGTTTCAAAGAAAAAACTATAAATGTATGAAAAAAATAAAATTTCTGAAAAAATCCAGTTGAGTTCAACTGGGTAGAAGAAAAATACGTCGATTTTCAATTCTTCAATTATAATAACTTATTTCATAAAGTGATAGGCATACAATAAACCAACGAGTCAGGGCATTAACAGTAGCCCCTTATAAGGCAACAGTAGAGAGTAATACTGAATATCTTATAGATCCACAGGGGAACAATCATTGAACAAAATAGGGGGTTCAGATAATTGGATAGATATCCAGCTTCAACATTGAGTATCACTTGCAGAGATGGTCTGCATGATACGATCATGAGTCTAGATGTTTTGACATCTTGTATCATTTTTCAAAATTATCAATAACATGATTATGACGATTTTTATGTTTTATGAATTATGGAGGATTTTCAATCGGAAATAAAAGCATCTACTTGTTAAGTGTCTGAAATCACAATTTAGAAGGCAAGGGAAACCAACCTTCGGAAAATCCCAACGTTCAGCAAAAATATGACAGAAAAGTCTGACAGCTTCATTTTTAGGTTCATATGAACTGTCCGTGATCTCTTTTCTGGATCAAAATTTTCATCAGAGAAGAAGAAATCTGAATCTAATCAAAATGCTTTTTTGATGTCATCGTACAAGAATCCGTTATAAGGATTTAACTCTGAGGCTTGAACAAGATCTTTATGTTAGATTTATGTTAGGGTATCATATTCGTAACTTTAATTCAAATTTTTTAATAATTTTGATAAATTTGAACAAAAAAAAGCCATTTTTACGAGAAATATATATAGATAAGTTGATGTATAATATCGAAAGGGGGACATCTAAGAATATTTTTCTTACTTATTGTGATTTACGATTTTTCAACAAATAGGAAGAAAACATTCGTCCTATCAATTCCAATCTGCAGGTGCACTGCTTGAGGAAGTTATTTCATATTGATAAATCGTGCTACTCCAAGAGCAAGATTGAAGGAAAATTTTTCTACAATTGGTATAACATGAATTGTATTAAAAACAAAGTTCAGGACTAGCTNAATTTAGAAGGCAAGGGAAACCAACCTTCGGAAAATCCCAACGTTCAGCAAAAATATGACAGAAAAGTCTGACAGCTTCATTTTTAGGTTCATATGAACTGTCCGTGATCTCTTTTCTGGATCAAAATTTTCATCAGAGAAGAAGAAATCTGAATCTAATCAAAATGCTTTTTTGATGTCATCGTACAAGAATCCGTTATAAGGATTTAACTCTGAGGCTTGAACAAGATCTTTATGTTAGATTTATGTTAGGGTATCATATTCGTAACTTTAATTCAAATTTTTTAATAATTTTGATAAATTTGAACAAAAAAAAGCCATTTTTACGAGAAATATATATAGATAAGTTGATGTATAATATCGAAAGGGGGACATCTAAGAATATTTTTCTTACTTATTGTGATTTACGATTTTTCAACAAATAGGAAGAAAACATTCGTCCTATCAATTCCAATCTGCAGGTGCACTGCTTGAGGAAGTTATTTCATATTGATAAATCGTGCTACTCCAAGAGCAAGATTGAAGGAAAATTTTTCTACAATTGGTATAACATGAATTGTATTAAAAACAAAGTTCAGGACTAGCTTTGTAATTCCTTTATTTTCCAAGGATTTAATTAGAAAACATAAGAAAATCGTTTCAATCAATTATGTATTCGTGATTTGAGATAGCTCAAAAATATATTTCAGTGAATGAATGCTTATTTTCATAAGTTTGCGCTATGGTTAAAAATCATGATGTTTAATCATGATTATGTATGTATTCATTCATTGGATTATTTGTTATTATTATAATGAATATTATTATCATTCCTTCCTGAATAAGATTCAGATATAAAACCCGGTTTTGTGAGTATTAAGCGATAAATGAAGTTTTCATTGGTCATACCCATGAAAATCTGCCCTCACAAAGAAAAATGTATGATGAAAATTGGCTTTTGTTTGATTTACCCGTCAATTTTTTCTTTTTTAACATAAAATATGTGAAGCTTTGAATAAGATTCACATGAGACGGTTTTGTGAAAAACTAAATCCAGCAATACTACGCGTATTTGAGATTCAACGAAGAAATTGGATATATCCATTCAAAAAAAATTTTCAATTCAAAGTTCCCTTTTTCTGAACCATTCATGGTGAGATGAGGCAAAATTAAATTTTGCAACGAACAGCCTTGTCGGACAGCTCCGCAAAGTTGTCATTTGTGATTTCATTTTCTCATCAAAAGTTTTGCAAATATAATTCATAATTGATTTATGCAAGTAGAAAAAATTGCAACCTTTGACATAATTTGAAAGTTAAGTATTTATTAGTTATTTTTTTGAAAAAAAATATTCAAGTTGGAAATGTAAACTGTTTAACATATTTGACGTTTGGCAGTTATGGCCTTTACAGTTTGAGGGATATTTGACGTAAGCTCATTCGGTTTAAGAAACTGCAAATTGGCTTTGTGAGGGATGTTTACATGTTTTTTCATGTAAAAGATGGTGAAAACCAAATAAAGTTGAAATATGTTCTCATATTTAGTGTAATTCACTGATTATTCAGTTATGTCAGGAGTTATGAGCACTTTCTTAACTCAATGAATGAGAAAAAATAAAAAATGAATAAAAAAATTAAATCTGAGCCAGAAGCATCCATGTGCTGATCAAGAGATCAGTATTGAAACCTTTTTAGTGACTTGACATCATCCACAACAACGTGAGGATTTGTCTCAACGTTGATAAGTCAGGAAACTATGAGTCACTTTATTTATAAATGATATTATCCTTCATTAATTTAATTGAAAAGAGTAGAAATCCGATATTCAGAGTTGGGCTTTGTAGAGGGAATTTTTCCCCGAATATTGCTTCAGTGAATCTGTTTTTGTTTTATAAAATACGAATTGTTCATTCGTAATTTTAATCAATTATTTATATTAAAAAACAAACGAATGTTTGTTGTCTTATTTACCTGTTGATAATACCCTCTGGATACTGGTCAGGTTGAAGGCCAACTCCATTTAATTGCAATCATCGTTTCACTCATTGAAACATCCTCAGAATACATCTAGGGATGCTTCTTGTGTCCTTGGACACAATGATACATTCAGGATTAACAATGTTTGACCCCAATAATCTGAAGATTCTCAGTTTTTAAATATTCTGTCACTTTAACAGCGTCTCAAGAATTATTTCACGAGATTTTAAGATGATTTTCATCCGAAAAATCGGGAAAAAAACTGATAAATGAGTGGGAGCACTGGTAGTTATTGCCTCCTTCGTGCAATCGTCACCAGTCAACAAATTATTATTATGAAGTTCTTCCACATAAACTAATTGAGAAAGTTTATTAAACATATCATAGTATTACAATCATTCATGATTGTTTATTTATTTATTCATTATTTAATATTGCTGATTGCAGCTAGCTTAATATCTGGCGTTGGCCAGTTAGCCCATTGTCAATGGTTTTGGTATTTAGTTATCAACGCACTGGTTGTCATTGCCTCCTTCGTGCAAAAGTCACCAACCAGGACGCGCAAACGTGACTCACTCATGTCGAGTACATGCAGCCGTAAGAGAGAAAAATTACAAAAGTAATTTTAGCTGAAAAAATTGAATATTACCTTTCGAGGTTATATCGCACTTGTACAGCAATAATTTCTCCAGTTGCGACATTTCTCATAGGATTGTTCCTTCAAAAGACACTTCTTTTTATTTTAATATTTATTCACACTGTATAATGAACAATCTAATAATAAATTGATTTTGAGTAAATAAAGTTGCTCTCTATCATGTGTCTCTTTCGAGCACAAAAAACATTATGAAAACGACAGGTCTGTGGGGACGCTACCACGCTACCAGGCCTTCATGGCGCATTTTTTCGAATTGCTCTCTAAACTTGTGACTCGATCTGCATGATCAGCGGTACTACAAGTAAATATCAGGATTGTAATCCCGAGAACAAGACTAAAATATAATTCTCAGAAGAGGGTACAGACGCAAGTGTCCCTCGACCGTTGGAATTTCCTGTTTATCTTGCTTATCTACCGGGTGGATGCATAGGGCGTAGGCGCATAAGAAAAAGTCCCATGTCCATAGGAAAATTTCGATGGGTTTCGGAGGGTCTGTGACAGACCTTCGACCCTTAGTCGACGACATGCAGCCGCCTGCAAGTCATAAAATCGACAAAATATAGCCAGAGACAAACAATTGAAGAGTGTTTGGCGGCTTATCATTTGAAACTTTATTTTTTTATTTCATGAATTTTTTCGGAAGTTTACTTTAAAATCTTGTACTCAAGATAATTTATTTTGTGCAGCTGCACTTTTGAACCGTGGAAAAAATAATCATTTGAGTCCGTGAGAAAAATATTGAAACAGGAGAAAATGTCTATTTATCTCCAGTTGTTATTAAATAAACCGAAAATTTAATGAAATGTATTTTTCGGCGGACGTCACACAAATAATTTTGTATGAAAAATTGAATTTTAATTTATGTCAATGACTAGAACTTATTGAAGTCTATATTCATGAAAAAATTCATGAAATTCGATTGATCCCTTATAAGAACATTGACAAAAAGATGACGAAAAAGACTACATGCATACATACTGTAACGTATTTCGTGCCGCTGCGGGATAAGAAAATACAAAAGAAGAAAAGGTCAAATGGTAAAACAACTAGTAAAATTACTAATGAGTCCAAATAACCATGGTGCAGGAATCTACTATTAAGCTGAAATCTCAGCGCATCCACATAAAATGGCGAGAATAAGAATATAACTCCGGAGTCTATTGAGAGGGGAATTGCCTTGAGAGAAAAAGTAAACAACACAGCGGACACCCGACCACGAAAAGGTCACCCAGCAACAAGAAAAAACTCAAGCATCAAATACGCTCTGTCAATGCCAGCAAAATAGTAACGGTCTCCGGGTGAATAAAGCCAAAAAATGAATGCAATAACGTTTGGTTTCGGAGGCCGAGGATAATATTAAGAATATCTGGAGGAGTAATAATACTGACGTCGAGAATTATAATGCGCTGTAATACCCGAAATCAATATTAATTATGCGGCAGAGGCAAAACGAAAGTCTACAAAATTAACTATTAGAATCAACTAGAATTACTGAAATTTGTCCGGATAGAGCGAATCAAAAATTCGATAAATAAATCGACCAAAATACTACAAAGAAATAAATGGTATCCGAGATGAATGACTCTGCCGATCAAAGGGTGAACATCGCCCTGAAAATACGACAAACTCAAATGGCATCAATCGCCAGGAACCAAGCGTCCGCCAAAAGCCAAATAACAAACTCACTCTTTGTGAGACACTTTTAATACTTCAAAACAAATCCAGGACTCACCAATCAATTAGATCTCGACGACGATAGATCTGGTCTTAAGCCTTTCCCAAAATGTCTACAATGGCTCTCAGTAGAGCCCCGGATCTCGACAGCAACTTCCCACACAAAAAATTTACAAAATAACACGAGCTAAATAGTCGCATAGTGATCAGTCTGGTGTCCAAACGAGATGTGACTGTTGCCGATATCACTAACTAACGCGACAACGTTCCGAAATAATACGACCAAATGATTGGCCCCTCATAACAGCCTCTCCGCTCTGATTGGCCGTTAAGATTGTACCAAACCAGAGGCAATGGAAACGTCGACAATCATTTCACGCCCGTGATACAACATTAAGCGGCATGAATATCTCACAAGAAATATAAATATCCATCAACGAAATTCCAAATAATTTTTCATTTTCAGTTATCATTTTTCTGAACGTTTGAAGTCAGTCCAGAATATTCCAGTCCGATAATGAGATAGTCGACTGAGTCCCAAATTTTCCGACTCTATATCCTGGTGTTGCCACTCGGTCTTCCCGGTGAACCCAATCCTGTGCGGGACCACATTTACTTATCCCAATACAAAAAATTGGAACCTTGAATTTGAGTGATTGCAAAGCTTTCATTGAAAACAAAAAACAGTTGAATTTCCATATTTTTCTATTGTACCCATCAACAAATAAATGATTTCACATTTTCATAAGCAATGATAATTTAGTCTGAAAGGATTATTAAGTGCATCAAAGTGCTTCATCTCCCGGTCCATCAAACTACATGATATTTATTGGTTGATGTTTTATTACCTTTTAGATTTTATATCGCGGTCTCATCTGTTTCCCAGAGCCATCAGAGACACACCAAAAAGTTTGAGATTTATTGAGGGAATATAATTTTTATTCTCGACGAAATGTTGAAAATATTAAGAAATTATACGAGAGGATGACTACACCCCTGGGTGCACTGGGAATTAACGAGCTTCCGTGTACTTTCCTCCATCTCATTCTGATTCAGCTCACCTGACGTCTCACTGTGATCTCATTGGACATTATACCTGACTGGAGAATGTCATTTATTGAAAAATTGAATTTTTCAGGATGAAATAATAAAAAATCTGATGAGAACATTGCGACCTCGGGGTACTCACGACCATCGCTTCAGGTAGTATCGCCTGGAAGTTCCAATTTAACGTAGTGCCATATCAATAAAACGAGCTGCGGAGAATGCGGAAGGAAAATAGATAAGATGGAATTCACGAATTCCTCCGTAATAACTTTCCTCTGTCGCCGGAAGTACTGAGAAAAAAAGAAGGAAGATGGTGTAAATGATTGCCTCAACGTCAGAAAAGTTGTGAATTATATAATTGGATGACCTGTAGATAGAGGACGAATCGGACCGGAAATGTTGGTGAAAACAAACAGTGAGGAAATGAATTGGTGAATTGAGGTTCATCAACGCAAAAAATGATCAGTTTGAGGGAGCCGAGTAGAAATTTTGTCTTGCGGAGCGACTGTGAGTGGGGAGCGTCACCCGCGCGTGTCGAACTTTGCTCTATAGGACGCACCGGGGCAAGCTTCTCCGCTTGTGTCGAAGTTCACTCTTTCGAACGCATGGGGGCGAGCGTCTGTCAGGCCCTACTATTTTTGTTCAGTCACGTGGAGATGGAGGAGAGGTTATAAACATATATAGTTCTCGCCAGGAAAGAAGGAACATCGGGTTTTAGCCGAAGGCCTCCCACCACTGCCCACTCCGGCATGAAATGTAACACTCCGGGCGCGCCAAATTTGAGTGCAATCTTCAAATCAATTCCAGTTTTCACTGAAGTCTGATGAAAGGTACTCATCATTACTCGAAATGGGAGAATAATAATTGACAAATTATACATCCATAACCTCAATATTATTAAGGGGGGCCCAGGGTAAATTTGAAAGTCTTCGGTTGATGAAAATAACTATCTAGTGACTTTTGACATATGATGAGGTACATAAAAACTAAGAAAAATTTCATACTCAACTCATTTTACCCTGTACGTTATGCGAAATGGTGGTTTTTCGTGATTTAGTTTTGAAATGCTCCTCGCACCACAATTTTCATCCGATTCAAACTTTGTTTTTACTTTTTTCATACCGCATAAAAATTATTATTCTGAATAGTCGAACATTAAAATAGTACATAACAGGTGTTCAATATTAGAAAATGGAGTTGGATGAAGAAGCAATTTTGAACTGAATCAATTTAAAATCTTATCCCTTTCGATTTAAACCGAAAACAAGTGGGAAATTACTCACGTATTGCATATGGTATGGTTATTTTTGCTAAGAAATTAGCAATATGCTTCCGAACGGTTATTTTGCACATAATTTCTTTCCATCATGTATAATTCATTATTTATTTCATTTCATTAAATTTAATAAGATTTCGTTGTAACTAATTTTGTCAGATTTTCAACTTAGTTGAATGATATTGTTGTCGGGGCGACAACTTCTCAAAAGAGGGAGTGAAATGACACGTCCACGGACTAAGAGCTAAGATAAAAGAATGATGATCGACAAAGAGACGATCGTACATGAAGTTGGTTGAGGGAGAAAAAGGGTAAATACGCAACGATACCATCATCATTATTTTTATTATCACTTTCTTCTATACAAACAATTGTTTTTTTTTACAGTTCTATCTCTCCCCTCAGCTAAAATGTTAATTCAAAATTTTGATTTATATATGCTAGAATAAAAGTGAAACATCACATTTAAAGAAACCATGAGAAAGCTCACTTTCAACAAAATTTATGAAAAATTCGAAATTTTCAACAATTATCGTAAAAATTAAATCAACCAATATATCTCTCATTATTATCGTTTAACTTCGCTTTTCAAAAAATGGAAAATTTTTGAGTATTTTCAAATAAATCAAAATAACGATTGTTGCTATCGCCTTGATCTTCGAACTCGGTCAAAAGTACATTCAAACCAATTTTTTCAAGCCATTATTCAATCAATTCAAAACATTTTTTTCAGTTATTAAATTCAATAATTTAAGCGTGGAACAACCGATTTTTGAAAACTTTCGCCAATTAAATAAACTAATCAATGAATGAAATTTTAATTAATGGCGATTGATAAGGCTTAACAATACCTACATTGGAAAAAAAAGATTTGATTCCATCCATACATTAACGAACAATTGAAGAAATACTTTGTTACATACGTACACACCTACACGTACGGAAGAGGTCGAAAAACTGCATTTGCGGACTTTTTGGATCATACTGGGTCGATATAACACAAAAGTACAAAACATAAATTTGAACAATTATAAAGCTTCCATTCGGAAACAAAAATGGGAACAATCTGCAATAACTTGATGAAAAGACGATTGAATCAGAATTATTATGCACCATTTTGAAGGCTACTGATTGTTCTTCGAAATGCAAAAATTATTTGAATAATTCAAATTTTTGAATTAACATTTTAGCTCAGGGGAGAGATGGAACTGTAAAAAAACAATTGTTTGTATAGAAGAAAGGGATAATAAAAATAATGATGANGATGAGGTACATAAAAACTAAGAAAAATTTCATACTCAACTCATTTTACCCTGTACGTTATGCGAAATGGTGGTTTTTCGTGATTTAGTTTTGAAATGCTCCTCGCACCACAATTTTCATCCGATTCAAACTTTGTTTTTACTTTTTTCATACCGCATAAAAATTATTATTCTGAATAGTCGAACATTAAAATAGTACATAACAGGTGTTCAATATTAGAAAATGGAGTTGGATGAAGAAGCAATTTTGAACTGAATCAATTTAAAATCTTATCCCTTTCGATTTAAACCGAAAACAAGTGGGAAATTACTCACGTATTGCATATGGTATGGTTATTTTTGCTAAGAAATTAGCAATATGCTTCCGAACGGTTATTTTGCACATAATTTCTTTCCATCATGTATAATTCATTATTTATTTCATTTCATTAAATTTAATAAGATTTCGTTGTAACTAATTTTGTCAGATTTTCAACTTAGTTGAATGATATTGTTGTCGGGGCGACAACTTCTCAAAAGAGGGAGTGAAATGACACGTCCACGGACTAAGAGCTAAGATAAAAGAATGATGATCGACAAAGAGACGATCGTACATGAAGTTGGTTGAGGGAGAAAAAGGGTAAATACGCAACGATACCATCATCATTATTTTTATTATCACTTTCTTCTATACAAACAATTGTTTTTTTTTACAGTTCTATCTCTCCCCTCAGCTAAAATGTTAATTCAAAATTTTGATTTATATATGCTAGAATAAAAGTGAAACATCACATTTAAAGAAACCATGAGAAAGCTCACTTTCAACAAAATTTATGAAAAATTCGAAATTTTCAACAATTATCGTAAAAATTAAATCAACCAATATATCTCTCATTATTATCGTTTAACTTCGCTTTTCAAAAAATGGAAAATTTTTGAGTATTTTCAAATAAATCAAAATAACGATTGTTGCTATCGCCTTGATCTTCGAACTCGGTCAAAAGTACATTCAAACCAATTTTTTCAAGCCATTATTCAATCAATTCAAAACATTTTTTTCAGTTATTAAATTCAATAATTTAAGCGTGGAACAACCGATTTTTGAAAACTTTCGCCAATTAAATAAACTAATCAATGAATGAAATTTTAATTAATGGCGATTGATAAGGCTTAACAATACCTACATTGGAAAAAAAAGATTTGATTCCATCCATACATTAACGAACAATTGAAGAAATACTTTGTTACATACGTACACACCTACACGTACGGAAGAGGTCGAAAAACTGCATTTGCGGACTTTTTGGATCATACTGGGTCGATATAACACAAAAGTACAAAACATAAATTTGAACAATTATAAAGCTTCCATTCGGAAACAAAAATGGGAACAATCTGCAATAACTTGATGAAAAGACGATTGAATCAGAATTATTATGCACCATTTTGAAGGCTACTGATTGTTCTTCGAAATGCAAAAATTATTTGAATAATTCAAATTTTTGAATTAACATTTTAGCTCAGGGGAGAGATGGAACTGTAAAAAAACAATTGTTTGTATAGAAGAAAGGGATAATAAAAATAATGATGATGACATCAGTCAACTCAGTTGAAAATCTGACAAAATTAGTTCCAACGAAATCTTATTAAATTTCACAAAATGAAATAAATTACGAATTATACATGATAGAAAGAAATTATGTGCAAAATAACCATTCGGAATCATATTGCTAATTTCTTAGCAAAAAATAACCATACCATATGCAATACGTGAGTAATTTCCCACTTGTTTTCGGTTTAAATCGAAAGGGATAAGATTTTAAATTGATTCAGTTCAAAATTGCTTCTTCATCCAACTCTCCATTTTATAATATTGAACACCTGTTATGTACTATTTTAATGTTCGACTACTCAGAATAATAATTTTTATGCGGTATGAAAAAAGTAAAAACAAAGTTTGAATCGGATGAAAATTGTGGTGCGAGGAGCATTTCAAAGCTAAATCACGAAAAACCACCATTTCGCAT
Organism: Diachasma alloeum; assembly: GCF_001412515.2. Taxonomy (NCBI): domain Eukaryota; kingdom Metazoa; phylum Arthropoda; class Insecta; order Hymenoptera; family Braconidae; genus Diachasma; species Diachasma alloeum. The sequence goes on from NW_021680545.1 coordinate 354,188, forward strand.
AACTTACGGGGTAAAATGAGTTTGGTATGAAATTTTTCTTAGTTTTTACCTACCTCACGATATGTCCAAAGTCACTAGATAGTTATTTTCATCAACCGAAGACTTTCAAATTTACCCTGGGTCCCCCTTAAGAATATTGAGGTTATGGATGTATAATTTGTCTATTATTATTCTCTCATTTTGAGTAATGATGAGTACCTTTCATCAGACTTCAGTGAAAACTGGAAATGATTTGAAGATTGCGCTCAAATTTGGCGCGCGCGGAGTGATACATTTCATGCCGGGGTGGACAGTGGTGGGGGGCTTTCGTCTAAAACCCGATGTTCCTTCTTTCCTGGCGAGAACTATAAGGTTATATGGCATAAGTGAAGAGTTTCTGGTAATTATCAATAATGGGAGTGCATGATGATGAAATTATTGATGATCTTCTTTTGGTGGCGATTCGTTCGGAAACCTCTGATGTGCATGTGGAAGAGTTGCTGAACATTTAAAAAAAGAAACATTTACCACAAGTGCCAGTGGCAAGTACTTTTTTGGGCGCATCATCAGTTGATTACCAGATTAATAATAGTCCTGATGCAAATGAAAAGACATTGAGAGAGTTCGTTTATCTGGGGTTGGAGGAAAACATCCATGCAGTGGTGGATGTTAATGTGCCCATTGGCAGGGTTGTGCGTGTAAATTACGTTGGTAAATTACACTGTTTTTTACCGACGTAATTTACGAAAATTACCTCGACGAGTTTTTTACATTTTTTATATTCCTTCGAAAAGCCTGCAATTTTCGATTACTAGAATGTTTTATTTTATTCCGCGTGACAAAGACGCAGTATTGGACACATAAAAAATAGTATATTGTGGCCCGAGGACTGATAAACTGCGAATTTTAATTTCACTTTGTTCGGTTAGAACGTGGTTCTCGGTACTTGAGGCATAAAATATCATTTTATGTCCCTAGGACTGTAAAACCGCGATTCTAATATCGATTTCCTTGATTGAATTTCGGTTTTCGGGCCCAGAGACATAAAATATTGTATGCCACACGGCGATAAAACCATTTCCTGACTCGTATGATAAAACAATCCACGAAACGCGGCATTTTAAGAAACACAAAAACATGACTTCATACCTCGTAAAGAGTAAATTTCACGAGGGTCAAACGTTGTAAAAGACCAATGTCACAAGTCATCTCCGTTGTGAGAAAGTCAATCTCATTATCAACTGAACTTTATTGGATTTTCCGCTTTATTATCTGTAGCCCGGGAAAAACCTAGTTGGACCTGAAAAGAACCATTTTGTACTGAAGAGTTCAAAAAAGCTACCAAAGACAATTGACTTAGTTTTGTCATTTAAGAATATTGAATCAGACAAGTTAATGTCAAGACACAAGGTGATGACGCCACGAATTCAATAGAGATCAATAAATAATGAGATTGACCCTTGTAAAATTCATCCCTTACACGGTATGACCCTCGTGATTTATCACCCTTGTGAGGTATAATCTTCGCGAAGCTTCACAGTTTATGATGAAAAGTAACGTCGGCTGGTTTTTTACATTTATTACATTTATTACGTAAATTACGCGTTTTTTACGATGTCATGTAAAAAACTGCGGTCATTGACAGATGCCCAACACTGCCCATTGGTGACAAAATTCAACTGTAGTTTAATATGGATGGTGTAGAACTATTTAAATCAAGTACAATAGAATTCTGAACTGTATTAATCAGAATTGTCCATCGACTCAGCATTTATGAACCTTTTCCAGTTGCAATCTATTGTGGTAAATCAAAGCCAAGCCTTTTTGTTCATTTTTATTAACTTAACAGCACATTTCTAACTCATAAACCAGAAGTATTTTCTGAAGTGCAGTCGTAATCCTAAGCTCGCCCAAGGACTCGCCCCCACGTCAGAAGGCGGGCTCCCGCTGTACCTACGGGGCGTGTTCGCCCAGATGTCCTTACGGTTCGTCACCCCGACATGTAATGCCACCCAAAAACATCCGGAGTGACAGCAAATCAATTTTGAATTTCTACTAGAGCGAGCATTCGAATATTACGTCATGTGATTGGGAAGGGAGAAGGTTCGGGTTTTTTGCGACGATTCATCATGAAGTGAGGAGGATGATGGCCTACGTTGTGATGTCACACCACAATTAAATTAGGATGAATAAACGATAGTGGAGTCGTTCAGTGTAATAAGGAAGAAAATATTCAAAAGGCTCAAAAGAAAATGATTCATTATTGATAATTTTTCTCATGAATTCTAACCCCTATGAGTGTAAGAAATTTATCCACGAAATTCTTTCTTCAATTATTTTTTTCAATAATTGAAGAATTCAATAGTCTCATTTGACTAGGGTGTTTGGACATAAATTATTATATTTATTACAAACGTTTGACACTAAGTATAATTTTCCTATTCAACAGAGAATTTCAATTCATTTTTTCTGATTTTTAGAGATTTTTTCCAGATTTTAATTTTCTTCCTGACCTCGAAAAGTTTATTTCCTCATAAGACGGTGTTATTTTTGCACTTAGAGATTAATTATTGTCAATAATACCAGACTGCCCATTGAGCACAAATTCAACTAGACTGTTTCTATTTATGTCAACTTTCGTTTAGAAGTTATTTTAAATCTTAATTAACTTCCCGACCCGAAGGGAGGAAGTTATTGTAATGACCCCGAAAATCGAATTTCGAATTTCCATGATTTCTCTACATTTCTCGGCCTCTCGAATCATCCTGAAACGTTTTTCGAGACATGTCTGGATATGTGTGTGTGTGTGTGTGTATATGTACGTATGTGACCAAAATCTTGTTCAACGATATTTTCTGAACAAATGAAGCGATTCGAATTTTTTTTTTTTCAATCGATACGTTTTGATGTAACTTAGAACTGATTAGATTATGAGATCGATCGCCTGAGCGGTTTGTCACTTATTCGCATAAAACATGTGAAGAAATGACGATTTCTTGGAAATTCAATGATTTCATCCGGAGAAATGATGTCATTCGCATTTTTGTTATTGCAATCGATGTGTGTTGAAGTAACTCGGGGGTGATCAGTGTATGAAGAAGATCGTCTCAGCGGTTGGTTAGTTATTCGCATAAAACATGTAGAAAATGACGATTTCGTGAAAATTCAATGATTCTATCCGAAGAAATCTTATCATTTTCATTTTTTTTAAAGTTCAATTGATGCGTGTTCATGTAACTTAGGAGTGATCAGTGTATGAAGGCGACCATGTCAGTGGTTTATTAGTTATTCGCATGAAATATGTGAGAAAATGACAAAAATTCAGAGATTTTATGCCGAGATATGATGTGATTATTATCTTTTTTACAATCTATGAGTGTTAAAAAAAAATTCGAACCGATGAGGACGATTGCCTCAGCAGTTTCTTAGTTATTTGCATAAAACATGTGAAGGAATGACAATCTCTTCAAAATTCATTGCATTCACCAAGAAAAATTACCTCATTCGCATTTGTTTTCCTCCATGGTGAGTCAAATTCGTCCCCAACCACCAAGAATTGGAAATTCGATTTTTTTTATCATAAAATTAACAAAATAAAATTCCAACAATTTTGTTTCGTCGAAATACTTTTTAACTTCCCGACCCGAAGCGAGGAAGTTATTGTAATGACACCGAAAATCGAATGTGGAATTTCGATGATTTCTCTACATTTCTCGACCTCCGGAATTATCCTGTTATATTTTTGAAGACATATCTGTATGTGTGTGTGGGTGTGTGTGTGTGCGTGTACGTATGCGACCAAAATTTTGTCCAACGATATCTCCTGAACGAATGAAGCGATTGATTTTTTTTCATCCTTCAAACGATGCGTGTTCATGTAATTTAGAGCTGTTTCGTTTATGGAAACAATTGACTCAGCGGTTTTTTACTTATCCACATAAAACTTGAAAAAAAATGCCAAAAAGCGTTAATTTCATAGAAATTCGACCATTTTACCTAAGGTAACGATGGAATTGGAATTGATTTTGTCTAATCGATGTGCCTCCACATAACTTGATTCTCATTGGATTTTGAGCAAAATTGCCTCAGTGGTTGTTGTGTTTTTTAAATAAAGCTTTCAAATTTTGCAATTAAAAAAAAAGGAAAGTTGGAAAATTTTAGAGTGGGTTAAATTTGAAGTTACAAAATTTTGAAGTAGGTCAACTTTGAAGTTGAAATTTTTTGAAGGGGGTCAACTTTGAAGTTGCAAATTTTTTAATGGATCAGCTTCGGAGTTGAGAGAATTTTGAAGTGGGTCAAGTCAAAAGTGGGTTTAACTCAAACTTGATTGAAGTTTGAGTTAAATTAAATTGCAAATGCGTCCTTTGCGAAATCACCCTAAGGGTAATGCCACAATGGATGCAACGCTAAACGCATGCAACGCATGAAATAATTATCCAACTGTTTTCCGAATATTTCTGACCATGACTAGCGTTGCGTATAGCGTGCGCCGCATTCACTATCCCAGGTAAGAATTACATAGGCTGACGATGAGAACAAGCCTGTATGAGCCCAGGGTTGGCGTGGCTCAGTTGTTCAGGCCTGGGATAGGCTTGGTTTCACCGTTCACTTCAGCTTCAAATGAGGATGATTAAAGGGGCCATTGGTGAGGCTCAATTCAGGCCTAGTCCAGGCTTTCAGTATTCAGGTTCAGTACGTCAAGGCTTATTCAGGGTTTAACAAGGCCTCGAAAATGAAAGTTACTTTCGATTAATTTCCTCAATTTTTATAGTAATACTCATTAGCTAATGGTGGTGAGAACATTATCATCATCTACAAACATAGCTATAATTTTCCACCAAGTTATCTAAGCTAACCCCAGATCAGGCCTAGAGCAGCTCTTTGTACACGAGGCTACATAATTATGATTATCCTTATCTATAATTAATTAATCAATCGATTCTGAACTCATAAATCCATCGGACCTACCATTTATTCAAGTTCAGGAAGTTTAATTAGGATATCAAAAAAATAAAATAACACTAACACAAGTTGAATTTTTATACCCGAAAAAAATGTATCATCCTAAGAAGTCGCAGGTAGCCCAGTGGATAGCGCGCTTGTCTACGGATCAGAAGGACCCCGTATCGAACACCAGCAGGAGCAAATTTTTAAATGTTTGATTTCATTGTATTTCAATTTCCCGGTGCGCGGTAATAATCCAGGACGAATAATTAATAGAAACTAATGATGATAATAATTTCTTTCCCATCAATTGTTAATTAACCGACAACCACAATTACCAACAACGCTTAGCAACAGTGATGTACACTCCGACCGCACTCTTTTTTATAGGTTACTCTAAATTCATAAAAAGGGTTATGAAGAAATAAGAAATTGTTTATACAGATATCTGTAAAGAATACTCCAGTTTATTTAGCAGAAGCTCGATTGAGCCTTTAAAATTTGGTAATTCAAGGCTTGAATCAAGCCTTGGCACCAAGCCTCGTTCAAGCCTTGCGGACTAAGCCTGAAACGAGGTTATCATTTTAAGGCTGAAGGAGGATGGATCCAAGGCTGAGCCCCAGCCCTGATTGAGCATTTCCGATCCTTGCTCCAGGGCTTGATGAGCCCTGTTTCTATCGTCTATTCTTACCTGGGGTGGCATGACCCCAGCGTCAACAAAAGTAAATGGTCGGGAAGTTATTGGTTCGACCCATAATGGGTCACACCCAATTCCACCAACCCCTACCGGTCATACCCCAAAGAGGGAGCGCGTGAAGCGCGCGACCGGGCCTGATTTTTTTCAAAATTGGATTTATATTTATATAGTAGACTCTCGTTACAGTCACATGTCGTCTTGATCGCTTGTTCGCCAGCGTGAAGACTTCCCCAACTCCGTACCACTCTCGAATGTAAACACATCGATATTTTCTTGCCCTGTTGTTGCGCCTTTCCTGGAGACCGTAAATGTAAAATACTCTGACAGTAAATTTACGAAAAACTGGTGTTAATTTAGTTAATATTTCTGAAGACGCTTTTAGTATTTAGAATAACTTTGTTTATTAATATCAAAAACAATACACTTTCAATCTCCGTTACAATCTCTCTCTAGCTTGGCTTCACTTATACTGAAAAATATGTGTGCAACCAACTCAATTAAGTCATGCATTCGCACGTATGGTGGCAGCACTCCTCAGTACAAGTTGCAAATGTAACATATATCCAATAACTGGGCGCATGGTGAGGGTAGGGAAATACATTCGCATTCGGCGGATTGGCTTCTTTTATAGCCTCAGACGTGCAACTATAACGAGAGTCTACTGTGTACTACACCGCTTCTTCCGGCATTTTCTGAATTTTCAATAAAATAAGAATCAATAAAAATCTGAAAAATTTCAATGCCTACTTCCAACTTCATGAAATATATTAGATATTTTTATATTGTTCATGTAGATTTGAAAAAATCACCATTTACTCTCTTCTTTTGAATCTCCAATTATCTGCCATAATACTCTGAAACCTTCGAAATTATCGAATGTTCCCCGATGGTTTTGTCGTACAGTAATTAGAGAAATCGATTCTGTTTCATTGTTGCGATCCAGGAATACATGAACGAAATATCTAATAAATGTTTAAGTCGAGGGGTATTTAGAGGTTCAGTTTACCCCTTGGAATATCAGGCAATAAGAGGACGGTGTATCAATGTTATGACGATTCGCGGAGAGAAAAAGACTAGAATTTTTCAGGAAGATTTCAGAGAAAATTTACTGTGCCGACGCGTAAAGTGAGCTCCATTGCCTAGTACCAGAAAAATTCCAGTGCCACTGGAGAAAAATTCTAATCCCATACGGAAAAAATTCCGATTCTACACAGTAACAATTTTCATACTATTCAATAGAGAATATGCTATAATAGTATACTTCCCCTTCGATTTTTATTCTCATTTCATTTTTTTAGTATATTGTTATCATGATTAACTAGTGATCAAGAAGTAAAGGTTTTTTAAAAATGATGTTTATTTCAGTTTATTTCTTATTTATTGATTTTATTTCCGATAGACTATCATATAATAATTTTTGACCCTGCTACTAGATTCACCTCGTGCAGAAATGTACCTTTTCGTTTACGCGTAAACTAATTTGAAATGAAAAAGGTAACATCACTAGCAAAAAATATAGTTCGGTACATGCGACAGGGATTTTTCAGCTCATGTAATTGGTAGCCCTCCGGCTCAGGGCCCCAACTTGACAATCGTAAAAAACCCGTCGCACTTATATTGAAATATACTATTTTGAAACACGTGCTTGTAAAAGTCCCTCTTCATTTACAGATTTTTGTGCATAAAGTGGCCCTTTTCGTAACACCTACGATAGTGAACGAAAAGTGACTCTACAAATGACTCGAGTTACAAATTGGAGTTTATTCCGATGTCACTATATGAAAGATTGCGCAGTCGTTATATTTTCGACCAATGCGGTGTCGCTATTCCCGTTACTACGTGCGTAACTGACAATATTGGTCTAGCGATTCAACGGAATTGCATTAGCCATATGGTAGCCATTACGCATTACAGTCCTCTGCTTTTAATTCTTAATGATCTGAGTATTTTCATGCTCACAAATGTTATGGATCTTTGATGTTCATCTAATTATCTTAGGTTGAAATTCGATGATAAACTTTCGTTGATTGCTTAGAAACAACCACGTGATATAAAATCTCATACTCTAATTGATTGAGATTTGAATGAAGGCAATAATCAAAATAGAACTGGTTATTCGAAATCAGAACGAAGAAAAGTTGTAAAACGACTGAATGAAAAAGGAAAAAATAAAATCTGAGTATGAAAACGAAAATGGCAAGGAGCAAGAAACGAGAGAGGAAGTTGGGGAGCACACGTTACATGGTGAATATTTTGGTACCCCCGACTTTCCTCCCTCATTTCTGCCTCTCTTAACTATTTAGTTTTAATTCTCAGTATTTTTTCCCTCTTTTATTCAGATAATTTACAACTTTTTCGTCGGGGGTTTTGAATATTCAATTTCTCAGGTTTTTAATTTTTTTCCGTTTTAAATAATTCCTACGGATATAGTTCCTTATATTCACTGCTAATTCCTTACTTTCTTTTCATTGTGCATAAGCCCTACACTGAGAGAAAAAATTATTCCTGCCAAGGATTGATATTCTCGTCAGAAGATAATATTTTTTCAGAACGAATTTTTCCAGGACAGTCATTTTCAGAGAGTCCAAGTCTATCCTCAAAAATTACAGTGATATTGAACAATCTGATTATTATGCTACATATGACCTTGACAAAATGTTCTCCGATATCTTCCGGATTTTACAAATTGGCGATTTTCTCAGGTAAAGAAAATTGGAATAATTCCAAATGTTAATAATTATTATTGGAGTTTCTTCGACGTCATATGCAGAAGAATATTCTTATAGATCACCATAATTCTCACGCTTGGAACTGATTTCGGAGCACCTGGAAATGACTGGCCTGGAGAAATACGTTCCAAAAGAGATATTTTCTTCTACTAAGAGTATGAAAAAGATATCACCAATAACATTTTCTTGGAAGGAATAATTTTTTTTTTCAGTGTAAAGCTAAGGGGCAACTTATCAATTGTACCAACGGATTTTTTTCGTTTGCTCCCGAAGGTATTTTTGTCTAATCTATTCACCTTTCACGAACTATTTTTTCAAATCGTATTTTAGGTCATTTTGTGTTACCTAGTGTTATAAGCATACATAGTCGAAAAAATTTGGCTGAATTTTCCGCAAAAAAAAAACTTGAATTTGGTTTAAGGAGAAAACGGTAATGGAATTTCAATTTTCACTGAAAATTTAAGTAAATTCCCACTTTTTTTAGCGGTAGAAAGACGGAAATTTCACAATTGAAATGAATTTTTAGCAGAAAATGAATATTCACTGCCCAATTCCCTTCAATTTTTAAGTAACTCCGTAAAAATGCTTAGAATTCCGTAAAATTTTCTGGGAATTACCGGAAAATTCCGAGAAGTCTGGAATTAAATGAAAGATTTTTCTGAATTTTCTCAATTTTTCATCAATTTTCCCGGAATAATTAAACTGAAATGCCCAGTTTCCACGGATTTTTTCATGAAATTGTGGATTTTCAATGACAGAATTCTTTGAAAAGTCAGTGAACATATCAATTATTAGAAATTTCCAATACCCTTATCGGAAATTTCAGGGGAATTTTTTTAGCAATATATACTTCTCTCTCTGGTTTGACATCGGGGGTAAATATTTTTATATTAATGCAAGTTCCGCTCCCCAAGAAGTTGAACTGTACAATTCCATCGTCGGCATTGCCGAGCAGAGGAAAAGAAAGTTGTAAATTATTGGATCAACCGCAGAAAAGTTTCAAATCATAGCAGGAGCAATGTGGAAAAAATAACAAATTCAATAAGGATTCCCAAGTTACTTGTTACTCTTCATCACTTTGCAGCAGATGTATGAGTATTAAAGCTTATGACAAAATCCTAAATTTAAAAAAATGTTCATTACCGCAGGAAATACGTCGAATTATCTTTAGCGATAATGTAACAAGAGATTTCGGGATTCACAAAGGACTTTTGAGTGCTTCATACGTAAGGTAGATAAATATACTTGCGATGAAACTTTGAGTGCTATGAGCAGTAGTATGATGAACAAACTTCCTACATTGCTTGGTAGTTGTTACATAAATATGAATGTTTTACTAGGGAAAATAGAGTACATGCTGTAGCTATTTTTCTTGTGATATTGGATTTTAGTGTACCCTGCTTCACATACAGAGTGTCTGTCTTAATTTGCAGTCATTTGAAACTGGAGATGCCGGAATGGTTGTAATTAAAAACCAGTGAAATAATGAGTAAAATCTCCACTTATTCTAGGATTTTCTCGAAGAATTGGACAAAATTCCAATGCTTAAAAATTCTCGTTACCTGAAACTGCAGATTTCGGCTTCATTATTTCATGAAAATGAATAAAAATCAGGAAAATTCAAGTGATAATTTTTCATATCGAAATTTTAGGCAACAGAATTTCACTATTTGACGTTATTTTGTACCTATAAACTACACGGCATCCAACTGATGGTTTTTTTACAAGTCAACTGGTAATTTTTGATAATTCAACCTATAATTGTTCATGTTGCTTATATACACGTCTCCAAAGAGGGCAGGTGACGAAAAAGAAAATCTATATTGCTCTATTCTCAAATGGAACCGATTTTCCAGATGCTCTATCGCAAAATTCGCAATGTAGACAATTATACCGACGCGATATTGACGCTACACATTGCGAAGTTACCGGTATTGGCCTGCATGTTTCTGGAGGTTTAATTGCAGATTTTTTCGAGATGTGTTAAAAATAACACAGGGATTTATGGGTGAAATTAAAACTTTCTCAACAGTCAAATTCGTCTCTTGGTGCAATTCTTTTGGCTGAAATTTGGATGGGTCTTCCAAGTAGCACTTCAGCTTCAAAATCAATCGGTTAAGCTCCCTCAACATTCCCAGCATTCAATCGATCTCGTCAAGTTTTCCAGAGAACTTTCTAACTTGGAAAACATGAGTTCTTCGATTGTTGGAAACGTCCCGGAGAAAATAGTACATTTCTGGGCTGTTTCGATGGGGGTTTTTCACTCGTGTGAAGTTGGCGACCGAGTCGAACACGAGGACTGGCCAACCACACAAGTGAAGAAAACCCCCTCGCAACACCCCGGACCATATTTTTCCGCAGTGCACCCAAACAAAAGTCGTCTTGAATGAAGTCGAAAAATTGGTCTGAATTGAGTCGGACTGAACCGTGCCCGGAATCGACTTATTTCATGTCGGATCGACGGCATGAATTAAGTCTGATCTGGAGAGATGCAAATCGGCATATTGGTCTGATTCAAGTCGATTTTTTGACTTGATTTAGGTCGAGTTCGACTTGACTAAGTTCGATTTTTCGGCTTGATGCAAGTCGATGTCGGTTTCAGACGTTTCTTCTTAAAATAAACCACATTTCGGTTCATATCAGACTCCGAGTCCGGATCGGTGTAGTCCGAGTAACTCGACTTGAATCAAGTTCAAAATCGAATCAAGCCGACGTTGACTTGAATCGATACTTTTTTTGTGTACCTTTCAAATATTAGAGTTTGGGGAGTATGTAATATCAATTCCAAGGGGAGAAATCGTGAAAAGCAGTACGGAAAAAAATATTAACGAAGCGGGGATTAAAGATTACCAATTCGGTATTTTTTACTACAGACGGGATTTTATATAGCGGTCGAAATTTCATAAGATCACAGGATATGTTATATAAGATTTTTGAGTAGGTAGAAGGGACACCAGGATTATTCTCGATATTAGTTCACACTAAAACTAATCTTCGGATTGGACATTAAGGATTACTGATTCGGTAGTATCAAATATCACGAATTTGGTAACCACCAGTATGGAATAACGTTACCGATTTGGACAAAAATTTAACGAAATTGATAATATATTGAATTTACAATTAGAGAATTACATTACCAATTCAGGTTAAATATTACCAATAAAGGTAATAACTAATATTACCGAATTGTTAATCTTTAATCTTTAATCTGATTCGGTAATATTTTTTCTGTGGAAATACCCGATAATTTTGAAGCTCTTGTAGTACTATAAGTCATCATATTCTTGAATTTTCAATTAATTGAACATTCAGCTAAATGGGGTATTGAATTGTCATATTTTCATCGAAAAATTCAAGTTAAAATTGGAAAAGTAGAGAATACATATCTGCTTGCTGTTCAAACGTTTGGAATTCCATTAAATTTTCAGAGAAATTTAAATAATTTTTAAATTTTTAAAAAAAAATTTCAACTTATTTGATTTTTTTGTAGATTTTTTCCACGCTACATTGAATTTAATATCGCTTTCCTGAAAATGACTACTAAACCGTTCATGAAGTTGCAATTTTTCTTTCAAAGTGTAACTGAAAATTACTGTGAATATATCTTCTCCAATTTCATCTTCGAATAAGATTTTAAGATTATTCGTCTCATTTAGCCTTTATGAATTCAACCGTATTCAGCCCTTTTCTAGTGGTTTGTGTACAAATATAATTAATGCAGTACGAACTGTGGAAGACGAGAATGCAGTTAGCAAACGGCTCTTTGAAACTACTTCATCTCTTTTGATAGGGGATGTTGTGTAAAGGCATAGCTATCAGAGTTTATCTCGACGACCGTACTCGCTAATGTCCATGGACATTCCGTGAATATGGCACGGGTATCGCCTTCCACTAGTTGGTGACTAAGTCCGAATCAATAGAGCCATATGCTCCAGTTTGTTCGCGAGGTGGCAGACAATCGTTATGCAGATGTTTTCCACTCTCTTCATGGTTAATAGTATTTCAAGGTCAGAAAATAATGAGTTGTGAGAATTATAGAACATCTAATCGAGGAATTTCGTACGCAGGGAATTTCACCCGAATTTGCAATGAAAAATTGAACTTAATGTTATGGAAGAATTTCAAGCTCGGGTTCCAATATCAGTACTAGTATAGTGAGTAATACGTAATTTACAAAATCTACATATAGATACATTATTCTCAGGGAAAATTACTACCATTTTTCTGAAAATAAGAAGAAATTGAAAGATGTTAGAAATTGTAGAGGCGTTTCACATGTATCTGCCAGTCTCATTTGGCCCCGGTCTCCCTTATTCATTATCATTTATATTTCTAGTATTCACTATCGAATCGTTCATTATAATTACCTATTGAAATAGTTGAGCCAAAAAAAACTATCTGCTGAAAAAAAATATCCTAGGAAAGTTTGGACACTACGAAGTATGAATTAACAGAAGTGTGTGGTAGTCTAGCGGTCAGGGCGTAGGATTACTAATGGTAGGGTTCCGGGTTTGAGACTCGTCAGAAAAATTAGCAATAACAAATTCGGCTTTTCAATCGATCATTGTATTGGGGATTAATAATTGAGCAATAACCCATCATGAAAATAATGTAATGTTAATGAATCATTTGTTATCATTATTTTTATCGCAATTGAATGCAGACTAGTCCAAGCTTGAGCTATTCCTGCCTTCCTATCTACGAATATCCAAATAATAAATCTTGGATTGACCTAGATTCAACCGGGGACCAAGTTTGGATAGAATCTGGTAACCAATCTTGAACAGAAATTAGCGTCCAAGCTTAGGCGGAGCTTGGCATCCAAGCTTGAACTAGTGTCACAAATCAAGAATTAGCCATGGTTGGTCCAAGCTTGATGCTTGAGCCAATGGTCAATTCTCAACCATCTGGTAAATTCCCAAACTCGGAAACTTGCAAATCACTACGGATAAATTGTCCCAGGGGTGTTGTGATGGGGATTTTTTACTCGTGCGGTTGGCCAGCCAACTCCAGACTAGTAAAAAACCCCATCGCAACAGCCTGAAAAAGAACCATATCTCCGTTATAGACCGGCGGCTACAGGCGGGTTCGGATCAAGTTCTGATCAGGTAGACATGATCTGATGATGCCTGATAAGAACCTGACCAAGTTCTAATCTAGCAGATCGAATCCGAAAAACTACAGGCGGGTTCAGATCAAGTTCTGATCAGGTAGACATGATCAGATGATGCCTGATGAGAACCTGACCAAGTTTTGATCCAGTAGATCGGATCCGAAAAAATGCAGGATGATTCAGATCAAGTTCTGATCAGGTAGGCATGATCTCACCCTGAGGTCGGCTGCCTGACCCCAATTTGATAAAATTCGGATTTGATGTCTTTGATCGGCATTTGAACGGGGTCAATTGAAGAGAAAATGATCAGATTCAGATCCGGTCCACCTGACATTTATTTTAATAAGTTTTTCAGATAATTTAATTAACTATTATTATACTATTCAAATTAAGTTTTATCAACTATTATCAATAATTATTTTCAATCTTCAAAAAGGATCATTATACTATAATTAAAATAAATTAAATTAATTTAATTCAATGATTTTAATTAAATTAATCAATTTAATTAAGATCCAGCCCTTCTCAAATGTACAGAAGGGAAGGATGATGATGTCGTAAATACGTATTAGAAGAGTATCAAATTTACACGCAAATGATCTTAAGAAAAAAAATCAATCAATGTCTATTTATTTATTAGAGTTATTGTTATTATCATTATTATTATTCATTAATGAAATAAATAAAAATTTAATTGAACATATTTTATCTCTGAGAATACACACGCACATCCGTCAGATCAGGAATAATCGTAAATTCAACGAATACTCCGATACAAATCATATAGGCAATGTACAGTTTACTCAATAGTAATAGCGTGATAGCGTAGTGGTTAGGGCATAGGATTAGCAATCGTAGGTTCCCCGGTTCCATCCCCAGCATCGGTAAAAAAATAATAAGCTTTTTTAGAAGTAATAACAGTAGAGATTCATTAAGAGAGGCGGCTTACGGTGAAAGAATTGAATTATCTTTTGTTTTGGATTAGTTATCATTGATAATTGTTATTGACACAGACAGACAGGTCATCCGGTTTTCATACAGTTGACTTGATCAAGTTCGGATCCATTCGTCCTGATCAAATCCGGATTGGTCAGAGGCGTAACATGTCTGATCAAGACCGGATCCGTCAACTTGGTCAATACCTGATCAGTGGTCAGGTCTAACCTGATCCAAACTTGATCAAGACCTGACCGGAATTTCCACTCGGGTAGCTCTACCCTTACGGCTAGAGTCATTGAGAAATTTCTCACAAAAAAAAATTCTAAAACTTATTTTTCTATGTCTAAATTATTGCAATGAATTATAAAGGTTATCAAGATAAAAATGATCTCATTCTTGATTTTTTAAAATTAAAAGTATGAGTGAAAAGTTTTTCACTATTGGGGGCAACACTGTACGAACATGTGAAAACTGGGGGACGAGTACAGTGAGCGACATATAACCATTGCTGTTGGCGTTTCTGAACAGATATTGTTAATAATAAAAAAAAAAGAAAAATCGTGACTAAACAACGGCAAATACATTTAATTATTTTTTTCACATCTTCCGTGAAATAATCAGATTTCAATCTTTAATTTGGACGAAGACTTGAAATATTTAGCGATTGTTACCTGAGACCGTGGTTAAAATAATGTTTTTCAAACATTTAGATCTATAAAAACGAAAACGGTAACTAAATGGAAAAAAAATGAGTTTTCAAATTTCATCGATTTTTTGAGTAGTGGTTTGTAGTTTTTAAAAATCGTGTAATTGACAAATAACCTCCTCAGAGCAGAACTATTTTAAATCGCATGGTTCGGCTTGTCGACTAAGTAATCGGGCTCGAATCCCAGTCTTGGTAGATTTCTCAACTCTTCAACGCTGGGATTAGAACCCGTGTAGAAATTCAAGCGGTGATGCGGCGAAACCTTTGCTCACCCGCTCGACCTGACTGTCTAGCAAGCGGGGATTGACCGGAAATTTCTACACGGGAGGTTCCACTAGGCAGCTGCGTTGCGGATGTCGGCTGGGAAAGGAAGGGCCCTAAACTTTTGTCGAGGTTTTAAGGACATACCTGAGCCGATATCAGTGTACCAGGGTACGCGCAGGCTCGGCCTACCTCGGCTCTGCGCGAGCAGGAAGTTATTAATAGAGTATACCGACGCAGCTTTTCTGTGGTTCACTGTGTCTCCTTCATTCGCGAGTGGGTTAATGTGGTGCGTTGCACAAAGTCGGCCGCAGCCACACGGTTAAGCACGGCGTAGATGGGTGAATAAACCCGTATTAGTTTTCCAGCCTAAATGAAAAAAAAATTCTCCGAAGCAGAAAAATTCCTAGACATTGAGTAACTCTTCACAATCCCAGTTGTAATTTTTTACAGAAATGCGGATAAATATTACAGTTTTAGACCAAATTACTTTGATGTTTAGTAATTTTTTCAGAGTAAACGGGGAAAAATTCACCATTCGTCTCGCTCCACTATTTGGTTTGTTTTGTAATTTTACCCAATTTTTTTCTCAGTGTGACATACGGAACTCACCAATTGAATATTTCTTGGTTTTCAAAACTCACTCCATTCCCCCTTTGAGGCTCATAGATTTCTTCACATACCGCTTCCTCTCACAGATGCAATATAGTACATAGTCTCTATGCCGAAGAAGAAAAATTGCCTGAGACTTTTCTCTTTAATATTTTCATTCAGGCATAATCGCTTTACCCAGCAATGGAAATT
Source organism: Diachasma alloeum (assembly GCF_001412515.2). NCBI lineage: Eukaryota > Metazoa > Arthropoda > Insecta > Hymenoptera > Braconidae > Diachasma > Diachasma alloeum. The sequence continues at coordinate 370,363 of NW_021680545.1, forward strand.
AAGAAGCCAATTAAAACACTGTCCAACAAATCTTTCGATAGAGAAAAAAATAATTCCATCAATCAAACATTATTCACTCAATTCAACTCTCACACAGAAGAACCTAGATGTGAATTAGGTTTTGCTAACAGTAAATTACGCTTAATGCCAATATGGTGTCTGCAGTTTTTTTTTTCGTCATGAAAATTGGAATTTACAAAGAATTCACGTGTAATTCATGAATACAAAATCGTACATTACGTTTAATGACGCCGCAAGACAAGACAAGATAAGAAGTACGTATTGCTTGTCTTGTAATTTTTTTATTTTTCTCTTGTCTTCTCTTGTTGGATATGAGCAAGTAAAAAAATTTTTGTCTTGTCTTGCGTTGTCTTGTGCACCTCGATAATTTTATTTTTTAATTTCGTGAAATTAATGAATCGAGTTCTCCTCGTTTGACTCGCATGTCTCGTGATTATTTAATAATTTATGCCTTCAGTTTTCCTTCAGAAGGGTTGTCTTCAAAAGCTGATCTCATCATCAGAAAACAGGAGTCGATTGAGTAACAAAAATGTTGAGTGCTTGCTGTGCATGAATTCGTGGTTCTCATCTACAGTAGCTCCAATCATGAAAGATGCAGTATTCGAGACAAAAGACTAATACAATCGAGGAATACATAATTATTTACAATATCCACGAACAGATAAAGTGTTCTTTAATAATATTATTGGTGAATAAAGAATTTTTGACGAATTTTTCTGATTATTTTTTCTCTTGTTCCATATCTTTTTTTTCCTCCTACCTCTTGCTGCAGTACTCTTGTCTTGTCTGGTTTCTCTTGCGCTTTTGTGGCATCACTTATAACGTTTATGTAATGGTAATTTACGGTGATTTTGAGCGTAATACACACTTCAACTTTAAGAGTGAAATACGCTTCAGAAATCGTAAAAGACGTCTTCTTAAATATAATTTATTTTTATGTTTTTCTGTGTGCAGAAAAATATTTTAACAAGAAACTCGTCCTTCAACCTCGGATTCTTACATTTTTCACGACAACTGATCTCCAATTCGTCCAACCCATCTTCCCACAATTTTCTGTCTTTCCTGAAATGTACGATATCCCAACCACAACCTATAACCTTTGAAGCCCTCACATCCGTCCAGACTCCACCATCTCACCGTGAGTCATTTTGACCTTAAGGTCGCTACCGGGATTTGCGGCTATACCTCTGAATCCTATCCGGAGGAAGATATATTGTCTTAAATTCAGCCCACAAAGTAACTGAATCATCCTGTCAACGTTTTTGAAGAAAAAAAAAGTCCTCTAGTTTCCCAGCCCATGAATAAACAATCCCCTTGTCCAATTTTCCAATGCATCCTCTGGTGAGAGAAAAAAACATTCCTGATGAAATTTATTCATATGTTGGTTCAAAACATTTCCGATGAAATTGACATGACCGTGTATAAAGTACTGGGATATATTCCGGCGACAATGTGGGCTACTAGCCAGTAGTCCAAGTGATCGTTTTACTTAAACGGTGAAAGGGGAGAGTATGTACCATTAGATATCTTTTCGCCTCGCCTCACCCTACGGCAAACGCTACTTCTGCGCCACTGAGCTTTCCTGGTTACTATCCATCTTTTTCGCTGACTTGGCCCCCGACCCGGGGAGCTCGTCGCTACGATTTATAATCGGGAATACAACATGAATATCAAAAGCAGTGAAGCTGAGGATACACTTGCAGAAACTATGTACCCACCAATTTTTTTTTGCCAAATAAACACAGTTAAATATTTGCGCGGTGCATGCGATGGACATACTCCTATGCTCCCTGCCCCTCTATCTCCCTAAATATTTGATATCAAACAACGCGATTGGCAGTCAACGAACTATCGCACTGAAAACTAACAATGGAGGTAAAGAGTTAATGAGAAATAAAACGGTGAGGACTATTTCATTCACAAAATGCTTATCAGCGTTGGTAATAACGTACCGTTTAATATTTCCGATTACTTCTACGTGCTTGTCATGCGAAATTGCTAGGATCCAATTGACTCGCGTCCTGACACTTCCCCACTCCCCTCGCACCCACCTCCGCCCCGATGGAATGATATCCAATGAGTCCAGTGGTGCGGAAATAAAATTCAGCATCGACGCGTTTGCACTCATTGAAACTATTCATGGGAAGATATTATGGCTGAAGTTTTATCGGGAAGTATCTTGTTTTTGTTTCCCATGTAATGTGCAAGATCGAATCGTGTAATAGACAGAATGCGGGTAATATTATCAGACGATAGATATTCATTTAGCCGAAAAGAAAATACGATTGGAAACAAATTTTAAATTCAATTTCATGAAGAAAAAAAATTTTAGAAACATTTGCTTGGAAAAGTCCCTTTGTAGCGGCTCGCTACACATTCATACACACCCGCACTGACCACTGACACCGAGAGATGATTGACAGGAGTAGGAAACCCCTCGCGCCGTCTCACTTGCACTCACCGTATTACGCGTATATTTCTGATTTCTTTCGATTACGGAATTCGTGTGTTTTGCGAGAGACACTTCAGACAACAGTCGGTTATGAACCTCTTACCGGATTACACCTTTTCTTTACTTTTGTATATATCTTTAAAAGTCTTGGAAATATACTGCGATTAATTAACGTAATCGCATTTGTTAGTGAATTGAATCTTCCCACAACAATCTCAATTCCTACATTGGTGACCCCGACGTGGTCTGATTAGGGAAATTCGACGTTTTAAGTGACAAAAAGTGAAAATTCTGTCGCGACCGCGTTCAAAACTCAACCGAAAGTGCTACTGGCGTGTCTAGTATTTCATTCCATTTCTCTGGTCAACACAGTCGCGCTGATACAGTCTTTTACATGTCGCAAACACCGCGAGTGTAATTAAATCAGTATCGCGTCCCTGAAATAATAATTTTCGTCGCATGGCAACTGAAAAGTTGGGCATTGCAAACAGTGTCTCGAAGCTTCTAGAATATTCGAAGCGTCCGAGCATCAACTGTTGATTTTTCACTATACTTGTGAGATCAAAACAAAGTGCCGTACCCGAGTGAATATTGTGACTTTGCGCCAGTACATTGCCAAGCACCCAAAGACGTTGTGCTGTGCTGGTGACAAATAAAGACTAATAACGACTTCATTTCCTCACAATTTATTTTGCTCGGATTTATTTTCACCTGAATTTATCACAAATTCAAAATTGTGATAACAAGCTCGGACATCGAGACTATCAACATACTTACAACTGCAGTGGCTTCGATGAAACCCAAACTAATCACCAGGCTGTTGAACTCTGAAAAACCCGTGCTTCGATTTGCGCAGTTGGAAACGCAGTTGGCGGATATGGGAGTTGTCACCGAAATTGATGAGCACAACAAAACTGTACCACTAATTGATACGATTTACGCATCAAAAGTTGAAGATTTAATCATCTTCAGATCCATAACTAACCTATTTCAAACTCTGAAAACCGAGTCGATCAGATACTTTACGAAATCTCGGACTGCTCATCTCATCCAATTACTCGACAGAGAGAGCATTGGAGACCGCACTCCATCAGAGCATCTTAGATACTTAAAAAGTCTCGTTCCAAGTATCGACGACAAGATCCTAAAAACGCGTTGATTGTCTCATCTCCCCGAGCAGACGAGAGCTACGCTTGCCGTTCAGGAGAACGCCTCCATCGATGATCTTGCGAAGCTAGCAGACAAGGTTCACGAGGTATTCCACCGAACAGCATCGCAGCCATCACCAGCTCTGCCAACGACACAACCAACAAAGCACTCCTCGAGCAAACTGATCAACCATCACCGACTGTTGCTGCAATGCAAATGCGTGACTCGCGTTTTCGCCCACGCACACGTTTAGACGACTCGCGTGATCAGCGCAGCAACTTACGTAAACGCTCCAGCTCCAGGAAAGTATCTAAGAAATCCGACACGAGCTGGTATGATATTAAAAACGATAACAATGCGCGTAACTGCCAGCCCGGTTGTAAATTTCAGGGAAACTCCAGAGAGAGACAATAGTAGCGGAAGTCGTCGCTCAATCGAAATCCCGCTGCCTATTTATAACTGACAGAACGACTGGGACCCAATAGCTAGTGGACACAGACTCAAATGTCTCTGTCACGCCTTGCAGGCGGCCAGCAAATCACAGCGACACCACTGGCTATCAACTCTTCGAAGCTAACAGCACCCTCATCAATACATGTGGCTGCACATCCATCTTGCCAGATCTCGGCCTCGGCAGAGACTTCACATGGCGATTCGTAGAAGCTGACGTCAGCAGATCAATCGTTGGCGCTGATTTTCTGCACCTTTTCAATCTACTATCTGATTTGAGGAATGAGCGCCTCAACGCTTCGAATACATCCACATCGACCTAGTATCTCTACCACCCTCGAAAACATATAACCATATACTGTCTAACCATCATAGACAGGTTCACGCGTTATCCAGAGTGCTCGTGTACTCGTTCTGGAGATTCCGCTCCAGAACGAGCATACGAGCACCGTGATTCACGGACTCCTCTACCATTTGATCGTAAGATTCGGAGTTCCAAAAGAGAATAACATCGGATAGAGGAGGACAATTCATCGCGGACGTGTACAAACAACTCACTCAGCTCTTTGGAATTGACCAAAAGCTGACAATACCGCTTCATCCACAGGCCAATGGACTCGGTGGAAGAATCTACAGGCAACTGAAGTCGACCCTACGCTGCCATGGAGACTCGTGGTATGACACGCTACCTCTAGTTCTGCTGGGACTTCGAACATCCCGGATAAATAATATCCAGAGCACCCCAGCAGAATTAACACATGGAGGGAACATCAGAGTTCCGGAGAATCCTTCACGCCAACGGACAGAAGAGGAGCACTGGAGGTACGACGCGATCTTCAAACACACTTCGAACGCGTTCAACCCGCGCCAATGTCATGGCATGGAAGACGACCAATCTCCACATTCAAAGATTTGGCCAAGAGCTCGCACGACTTCATACGTACCCAGACGCAAGCTCACAATCATTCTCCACAGTATGACGGCCCATACCGAGTTATCAGTCGACACGCGAAACACTACGTGGTTCGTACATGCGGAGTGGGCAGAGGCGCTTCATGGACAGAAACACCAATCTCCATCGACAGGCTAAAGCCTGCATACATCCTGCCGGAGGACATGGATCAACTTCCAGAGCAACCCCCACGTCAAGATGATGAGCCCCAACACCAACAACAACAAAAACAACAGAATGAGCCGCAGCCAAGCACCTGCACTGCAGCTGATACTGGAAGACGAAGGAGACGCATAACAATTGACGACAGACCGACAATCCATTAATGCTGGGAATAATTTTTCTGTCACTCAACCACATTTAAACATTTCATCTTACACGAAAATTTCTCTGTTCCAAAAATAATAGTTTTCCTGTTACAGTTCTAAAAACTTCGTTTTTACTCAATCAGGGGAGTCATGTAGCGGCTCGCTATATACTGTAACGTATTATATTTGTTCGACCGTTCAACGGTGAATTTTCCACGTCCAGACGAGAAGTCACTTTTACCAGTGAAGCGAAAGTTGATTTGTTATTTCTTTTTCGTACTTCAGTCTTTTGATTTATTTGTTTGCTTATTTTGTATCGAGCTAATGTCTACGCTTCTACGGTTGACATCGAGGGATATGGAGTCTTGAGGCGGTGGTGTTGGAGGTAAGGATCAACCTTGGCAAGATTTCATGGTTACACGAGTTGAGACACCAGCATTTAAATGGCTGACTAGTTTCCACGATGGAGGGAGCTTCGGTGGACAACCGAGTGGCGACGCTAGCGGATGGAGCTAGAGTTGGAGAACATGGCGACCGTCTAGGGACCTTGATGCTATACGGGGTTTTCCCTAGGGGAATCTGGAAATGGATTCAGATGGCGGAGATGAGGACTCATGCCATTGTATTAATGACGCGCATGAGCGAAGGTTGTCAGGACGGTCGAGCCTGATAGCCAATGGGAGAACGTGTTGCAGTCATCATGGACCAATGAGGTGTTCCGACATTGGAATTAGAGGGAGCATCTGAGTTACCATCGTACGTGCCGACACTTCTCGTTTGGACGTACTAGAGACCTGTCGCTTACGTTTCAGCTCGTTGAGAAAAATTGTGGCGTATCGGCACGAGTTATTTGGCGGTATTTGGCAATATTCGGAGATATGTGGCTGTCGGGGATTGATCTCATCCCAGCTCCTGAGTTTTCGGCCCTTGAGGAGGATCACGGTGAGCGGGCGAGAATTTCTGGACAATTATCTTGTTGTAAAATATAAGTGGCAAGAGTTTGCATTTCTTTTGCATTTCTTTTGTGGTTTGCTTTGACGACGCTTTGCGTCGAACGATTTAACGCCATTCTCATGTCGAGTCATTTATCCGAATGAATTCTTGCTGCTTATTCGGCCGAGTATAACCTCTCGTGTCGGATAATTTATCTTATTTCTTGAATTGATTTTTCCTCTGAAATAATTTGAAGATTTGATCTTTGAAATATATATTTCGTTGAGCAAATTCAGTGGTGCTTTCAGTCTAGTTTACGACTCTCGTTTCACTTAGCTAGTTGTCGATAGTCGGATGTGGATCTCTCGACAGCTAGCTGCAATTTTGATATATCGTAGTATATATATGACCATGGAACGTTAGCTAAGCAATTTTTAATTGATTTTAGGTATTTGAATCCTTCTAAACATCATCCAATGGGGTGGGGTATACACCGTAGTCTATAGGCTGGAACTAATGATCCCGCATCAATTTCGGAATCGCCGAGTTTCATGAAATCTATGTTTTTTTGGTCAAGGAATCCAAATTTGTCGGTTATTGAAAAAAAAACAAGCGTTCTATTTGTTATTAACAATTTAATTTTTCAAATCGTCCTATCACCCAAACTATGGGAGATAGATGAAAATTTCCAAATTATAAATTATCTAGAATTTAATAAGGAATAATTTTTTGTATTTTGTCAATTTCAAGTATCTCTTTTAGCTTCTGAGATATGAGCAATAAAGTAGTTGCGCGACCCGACACAGCAGCCTCCGCTGGCGGCGCGCGGTGGGCCTGAGTCACGCAACTCTTTCATTACTCATATCTCGAAATCTAAAGGAGATATGTGATATTGACAGAAAACAAAAATTATTCCTTATTAAATTCTAGATAATTTATGATTTGAAAATGTTCGTCTACCTCCCATAGTTTGGGTGATAGGACGATTTGTACAATGAAATTGTTAATAACAAATGGGTTCCAATGCCTAAAATCAATTAAAAATTGCTTAGTTGACGTTCCGTGATCATATTCTATTGATTGAAAAAAGAATTACGCATTAGTGCTCGAGTGGTCGGTACATTTCTGAAAATCGGGGGTGTCCCGCAGCTCTAGAACATTTTCAATAGCGAACGAAAAGTGACTTGTTGTCTACGGGATTCAGTTTTCATTTAGAACAGCTAATTTTCTAGTCACAACTTGTTGTTCATTTTTATGTTACTGTTTGACAGATGGCGCTGTTATTAAATTTTCGATCAATCCGGTGTCATGATTCCTGTAACTACGTGTGTGGCTGAAAACATCAGTCTAGTAGTCTCAACTGAATCACGTGAGCCATATGGTAGCCATTACACGTTAGAGCCCTCTACTTTTAACTGGTCTGAGTATTGTACGGGATAAATATGTGTATTCTGTACTTGCATGTACGAACAAATTATATGGATAGGAAAATCTTGCGAATTCACTAGAAAATTCAATCGGATTTTGATTGAACTTCTTATTAGTGTTTGGCCGATTCTATCAGTCATCTGATCGGACTGCACAGTACAGTACACAACGCCTCACGCCAACCGGATTTGGTAGGATTTTCCGTTCAGAAGTAGTTTAGTAGTAAAAAAATGAAAGGGGAACGGTAAACTTGTGGGTTAATATTTTTAGGTGCACGCGTACACTAATAGACTGATGCATTTAATCAAAACGAGATTCGTTAACTATTAACGAATGGTAAAGTTGAATATGACCAAATAAATATTCGTTAATAGTTAACGAATGGTTCACTGGAAAAGTGAAAATCGAGTCGAACAAGGCTCCTCAAATGTGCATTTGTTGACTATTAACGAATGAACATGATACCGAATAGACCGTCGTCTCCAACTAAATTTATTCGTTTACGACAACTAATCCTTTCTACCAGTGTATTAGGTGTGTGAATATGACTCCGTCCTTTCCCAACAGATGGAGTTTTTAGTATTGCTTACGTGCACTAATAAATGGCAACACTTGTATTCGATAGTACTTTATGTCAGCTGTCAAACGCACTACGTGACATTTGGTTAAAATGTTAGCAACAAGTGTTTTTATCTCCATGACAATGTCGGTTTTTGTTCCAAGCAAACATCATTTGCGGGAAGTGTTATTAGACTATTATATTGCAAAGAAAAGTGTAGCAGAAACTCATCGTTTGCTTGTGGAGATTTACGGTGAGCATGCTCCAAATAATACAACTTGTAAGGAATGGTTTCGACGATTTCAAAATAATAATTTTGGCACTGAGGACAGAGAACATGGAAAATGACCAAAAAAATTTGAAGATGCTGAATTGGAGGCATTATTGGCAGAGGATTCTTGCCAAACTCAATCAGAATTGGCTGCAACATTGAATGTTGAACGATCAACTGTTGCAAAGCGTTTAAAAGCAATGGAAATGGTTCAAAAAGTTGGTAACTGGGTTCCATATGAATTGAAAGAAAGAGACATGGAACGTCGAAAAGCAATTTGTGAAATGCTACTTCAAAGACAGCAAAGAAAAGGATTTTTACATCGAATAGTCATAGGAGATGAAAAATGGATATATTATGAGAATCCTAAACGCCAAAAAGCTTATGTGAAGCCAGGTGAACCCGGCCCATCCCAGCCAAAAAGAAATATTCACATTGTCAAGGACTGTCGGAATATTCACTGTGTTAGTACAGTGTTATGCTCTGCATTTGGTGGGATCAGAGAGGTGTTGTATATTATGAGTTGTTCGAACCCTCTCAAACTATTAATGGAGAAGTTTACCGACGACAACTAATGCGTTTAAAGCGAGCCATAGAAGAAAAACGACCAGAATGGATGAATAGGCACAGTAAATTAATTCTTCAACATGACAATGCCAAACNACGCCCAGAATGGATGAATAGGCACAGTAAATTCATTCTTCAACATGACAATGCCAAACCGCATACCGCTCAAGTTGTGAAAAGATATTTAGATGAACAGGACTGGGAAGTGCTACTCCACCCGTCATATTCGCTAGACATAGCTCCTTCGGATTACCACTTATTCCGAACACTGCAGTCAGATTTGGCTTGATAATTGGATCAGCTCAAAAGACCAGGATTTCTTCAGGCAAGGAATACGTAAATTACCTGAAAGATGGATGAAGGTTGTAGCCGCAGATGGAGCATACTTTCAATAAAACTTTCCTTTAATTTTCTAAACAAGCAAATGTGTTTTATTTGAACAAAAAAGGGCGGAGTCATAATAGAACACGTACATTCTCCCTTTCGCACTTGTAATGTATGTACTATGAAAACTGTTTTTTGATGGAACAGAAGAGAGCGGTTGCTCATAGATAAAAAGAAATTTCGATTTTGAGGAACATGTCACTACTTTTTTAATTTTGTGAAATTCAGCGAGCGCAAAATTATGAGATTTAGTGATTTTGTCACAATTTTTTAATGACATTACCGTCCATGGAATCCTTTAGCGACAAGGCCCAGTCATGAAACTATAACTTGTAAGTATTGTCGAACGCACATTTTGGGCTTCTGGAAAAGTACACGGCCCAGAGTTTCCATTTAACTTCATTCATGCCAATAAATGTATAATGTCGCATGGATTTTCGGCTACATGTTACGCTAATTCAATAATCGGTGCCGGTTCCATAACCGGATCACTGACGGTATCATTAATTTTTTTTGACTCATCTTCAGTTCTTCGGAACCTGTCACCACCAAATCACCACCACCTATCATCACCAAATTTCAGTAATAACAGGCATCACTGGTGATCAGGATTATTCTAGCCAGTGTCCAGTATTACCAAAAAGTGTTAATAGATTTTTACATACAAGTCTGTTTGTGGTCTATTATCAAATATTTATTTGATGGTTTTATTCAACTCTAGCATTCATTAAAAGTTAGTAAACCTCGTTAATGATAAATGAAATGTGCTATTAGTACACACCCGCAGAACTGAAAATTCAAACAATTGGCTTGAAAATCCTCGGATCAAAACGTAAAGAGGAACTCGGCATAATAATATCTGCTCAGCCAATAGCATTCAGAAACGCTTGGACAAAAATTTTGCGTTGAAAACCGTTTTCTACGGCGGTACAATTCAGTGTCACTGAACTTATTCAATGAATTCAGTTGAATGACATTGCTAGACTCCAGTAAACACGAAGAAAAGACTTTTAAAATAGGGCACGACCGCACGATTTCTCACATTCTTCTGATAATAGTTATGACTATAAAAATCTGACGTCTTTAATTGCTCTCGGAGGGCACTTCACCACCTCTAATTGATGCTAACTGATGAGTAAATTATCGAGTAAGTTTGAAGGGAATTTCGCTGGAGTAAAATCCATGATAAAGTAGAAACTCAGATTATAGGTTTATTCAATACTCCTCCATGGTCTCTCTACTTCGTCTCCTGCTGTTCTCTGCCAGCATTTATCACCCCGTCGAGGCGAATCAAATAAAGTCCGTGGCCCCGAGAGATAATCCTTCGCTGCCGTGAGATAGGAGGTTACGAGGCGAGAGGATAGTGGATCCAGTAATAGCCTGGATATATAGAGGCATTGGGATAGTCGTATGAAACAAGAGACGAGTTGCTTGCAAATTGCAACAATTGGAAAATGGAAAGAAAAAAAACGGATCAATCTAATTTACATAAAATTATTCGATCTGGAGATGCTCATTTGTGTTGGATTATTTAAACGATCGGATCAAAGGGAATGAAACCATTATCAGAGATGCGGATGGACTCAGTGGATTATTCCTGTGTTGAATTCATGTTGAGAGGATTGCGGTATTCCAAGTGCTTCGACTGAAAATTTCAACAATCAGTCCCTGAAAATATAAGCCACTTAGGCATGAAACGCCTGAAGTGGATCACTGTGAACAGAGTAGCGGGCGCATGTATATTGGTAAGTTGCAGGTTTTGGCAAGTCGGTCCTGGATGAAAAAATGAGAGTCAGGCTTTGACAGACTTGCGCCTGCGTCTCTTAAATAGTATGACTCAGCGCCATCAGATGTAATTTTGAGTTTCTCGCCGGGAGAGACGATGCCCAGAAATCCGATCTTTCATATCTCCCAATTAAATTTGAATATTGATGATTAATCATTCTAACCTTGCATAAATCCATCGTGAAAAAGTTGACAAAGGCCTAGTAATATTATTTCGGTGAGACGGAAACGGGGAGAACAGAAAACAAATGGATCGGTCCATTGGTTCTTGAGATGATTTCTCCTCGTTCCGGGACGAAATGTCAAACGGGCCAAGATTGGGCCAATATTCTCAATCGGCATTGGCCCAGCCTCGGCTAGTTATTGGTTTGAATGTTGGGTCGATGTTGATTGCCAAGCATCGGCCGATGATCGGCACCCGTAGCCCGTACCGGCATGCCAATCCGATATCAATATTACAACCCAAAGAATAAAATGAGGGATCCATTTCTCTTAATTCTACTCGCACACATCAAAAAAAAAAAAAAACTTCTAAATTATGCATGACAATATTTCGGTAATTTTTTTGCTCGTTACATCATTAACTGAACGCATATAATCATACTACTTAAAAGAACGCGTCTATCGTACCATTCTTGGAAAGTTCGTTTGAAGTGAATTTCCTCCGCAGGATTTGAAAAAAAATAATTTGAAGGCAATTAACCTCCCGAAAAGTCAAACAGAAAACTTCACACACATTAAATTTTAATGAATAGAATTTTTGCTATATTACAGCGAAGCTGAGATTGACTTAATTAAAAGGAATCTTTCCTCTGTGTTTTTCACGGAATTCTCTTCATAGAATTTTTTGTTATTCAATAAAATTTCCCATAATTTAATAAAAACAATTTTATCCCTGATAACTCATGCATTCATGGAGGCTAATTGTAAAAAAATATGACTCCAATGAATCTCCAACAGGAATTTATCGCTTACGAGAAAAAGTGTTGACATATGGAGGAGCACTATATCCATATATCCCATAAATTATTCATGAGATTAAAGCAAAATCGTTTCGCATTGTACTCCATATTTTCTCTCTACCAAAATATTTTTACACCTTTCGGTTTTGCTCTTTATGCTCTACAAATTCGACAGGGATAATATTTCCCGATAATGGTATTTAAAGGCTGGATTTCGGTGGTGTGTAATATGATATAAAATACATGTTGGAGAATGTGAAGGATGAGAGAAGGGAAATAACTTGCAGTTCTGTGCAAGAAAGGGAATGGTCGGCTGCCACGAACTTAGCTCGTCTCGATGAATGTTTGAAATTTTTGGTTGAGCGGTCTCGGTAAAAATATGTGATTCTTTCTTCGTGGGTTCTTGAGTCATTGCAAACTTTTCACGAATTTATACGGAAAGTATTCATGTTGAATCTTTTATCATGCTATTACATTTGCGAGGAAAATATTCGTTTTTCAGGCGCATGTTTGTATCGATGATGAAAGAAAAATAAATTTAAAAAACTAAAATCATTGCTTTTAATTGGAATCGATGTAAAATGTGATCACTGAGATCACCATGTCGAATGACAAGACAGTTCCGTTACTGAAAACTTTATGTTCAACTTTTATTTGCTTCTCATACACCCGAGAAAAACAAGCTTTATTTTCAAACTTACGATTTCAAATTGAGACTTTTGAAAATCTTATTTCAAGACTTTTGAAATCGTAAAATGAGGTATTATATCATATTTTTGGGTCATATTGTCGAAGGCATCATCAAAATTCAAGCCAAGTTTTAAAATATGCCATTTCCTGCTAAGAATCACCGACGAAGGGACTAGTTTTTTTAAATGGAAGTCTGAATATTTATGACACTTTTGTTTTCGGAGATATCAAAGTGTCATTTCATTACATGATGCAGAAGCCTCGTAATAGTATATTAAGTTACAAGTATGAAAAAGGGGAGATGGTAATACGAACGGGGTAATGTTTTTAGCCCGTGTCCTACGACTATCGTCGACTGACTACGACTGTCGTCGTAGAACTCGAGACTCAGGAGTCAATTTTGTCTCAACAAACTCCTTCCCACTTGGATATTTTTCATTGAATTCTACATTTCTTGAAATTGATACTTCTTTCTTGATTGGATCATAAATTCTGTGGTTTGGTGAGTCTCCATCATATCCAACAAGGATGAATTGCTTGGCTTTTGGATCAAGTTTAGTGCGAAATTGTTTCTCCACGTGAACATAACCTGCAGATCCAAAAACCCTAACATGTGATAAATCAGGCTTCTTATCAGACCACATTTGATATGGAGTGGCTTCAGTATTTCGACTCGACGCTGTTCTGTTCAATAAATATACAGCAGTACTGCCTCAGCCCAGAGATATTTTGGAAGATCTTTTGCATTCAACATCGTCATAGCACTGTCGATAATTGTTCTGTTATCTCTCTCCCCTTTTCCGTTCTGCTCTGGTGAATATGGGGCACTGTGCTCGTGAATAATTCCCTTCAGCACCAAAAAAAACCTTCTTATCGTTGCTGATGTACTCTTTGGCATTATCAGATCTCAATATCTTCATCGGTCTATTAAATCTATTTTCGACCAGCTTCTCGAATTTTTTGAAACATTCCAACACTTCTGATTTGTGTTGGATGAAATAAACGTGATGAAAAGTGGTAATATCATCTTTGAACACCAGACAATACCTTGCTCCATCAAGAGACTCTGTCGACATTGGTCCGTAAATATCGGAGTGGAAAAATTTACCAGGTTGCATCTTTTTCTTCTCATTAGTACGATTGAACGGCAGATGATAAGATTTGTTTATTTCACATGGTTAACAGAAGAAATCCTTCTTGTTCTTGAATTTAGCTCCATTTACTAACCCCTTTTCAATCGTATCAGTCATGTAACGTTTGTTTATGTGTCCCAAACGTTCAGGCGACATCTTCAAATCAGTTCATGAGACATTGACTTCTTCAGGTGTTTGAGAAATCACTGGTTTCACTTTAAAAAACATACGATATATGTGATTTTCCCGTTTCAATCCCTCGGCTACTCTCTTGTCGTTCAGTTTAATCATCACCGAATCTGCTTTAAACATCACTTCATAATCCTTTGATGTACATACACCCATCGAAAATAGATTCCTCCTCATCGTGGATACATATAGAATATTCTCAATACGGGATTCACTCCATTCTCCATCAATTATTTTCTCAATAATTATCGTTCCGGAACCCATGGTTTCACACTCTCCATCGTCTCCAAGATGAATAACCTCACCACGACGTTCCTCGAATTTGGTGAACCACTCGCGTCGGTAAGTCATGTGACGTGATGCACCACTATCGGTAATCCAAACTTCACTCAAATCTCGTCCATTCAACCACACAGTTTGTTGTTTGGAGATTGTTGATTCGTTGTCATGGATATCATTGTGAGGTGAAGTAGCTACAAAGGCACAATTACTTGATTCTTCATTTTTCTTTGTATCTTTGTTTTTCTTTGGACATTCCCACGCCCAATGTCCCTTCTTCTTACAGTTATAACACGTCATGTTTCGTTCGTCGTGACGACCCTCAGAACTGAAAGAAGATCTCTTGTCGTGATCTTTGTTATATTTTGAGAATTTATTTCTACTCTTTTCAATTTTCATTGCTGCTAGGGCTTTTGTAGTTTCTTCCTCCAGACCCATACGATACTCTTCAGTAAACGTTCCTGTAGATTGACTAGAGTCTGATTTACAGTTCTTTATTACGCAAATCAATTTCTTAGAGTACAAGATATCCTTCTTTCCCAAACTTTTATAAAGAAGTGACTCCCTCATTTGTTGTCAAACAAATCATGACAACGTAAATAAAAGAATAATCATTTCGAGTCATTCTAAATTCAATTTAAAGTACATTAAACATTTTTTCATTATCTCAATAGGCCCTAGGTGAAATGTTTTTTTTATCTTTTACTTTTTCCAAATATTTTTGAGAGTTCTGGATAGCCCGTCGCTTGAATCATCAGAATCAACGTTCACTCGACGAAAAAACTCGATTTTACCGAAAGTCGACTTTCCCCCTGAAAAAATCCCAAGTCTGACACTTTGGCCCCGGATGTAGAAAAAAAAATTTTATTTCTACATTTCTGAGCCCTCTGAGGGTTTTATTGGCACTAGAGAGGGCAACACATACGGAATCAACATTCACTTGGCGAAAAAATTCGATTTTGGCGGAACTCCACTTTCCCCTGGGAAAAATCCAAGATCTGACACTTTGACCCCGGATGAGAATTCAAATTTTTTATTTCGACAGATCTGGTACTGCCAGATAATCTTTAGTACCCAAATATTGCGGCTGGTGGTGAACGGGCGCGTTGTTATGCGCAGGCATATGCGCAGATGACCATAACAAGAAACTCCCAAGGGAGTTCGAGCTAGATTGTAGCCCCGGCAGCTGACTACATAATGGACGTTCAAACGTGCTGGTGTGACAAAAAAAATTTTTTTTGCACCAATTATTCGTTTTCAGATCTATATAATCGATCGTCAACGTATGAAAAGTCTCACTCCAATAACCTACGACTTTTAAAATTCATAGTAGTCTCCCCTTAATAATTCTCCTTGGAGACTTCCACTTAGAGATATAATTATTGCATTAACTGAGCAAGTGTCAAATACTCTAATACTCCATTTTGCTTGACCAGATTCGAAAATACCGGATATCCGAAGATATTGGAAATAATCCCTCAACTATTCCTCAACCCTCAAAATAAATCGGAATATTTCTCTCAAGCTTCCCTCAAGCGGTATTTCCGTGAAATTATGCTCTACTCAACATTTTTGCCTAAAGAGGGCTACCAGCTGCAGACAATTTCATGAGAGGATCCTTTCATATTGCTGCTCTTCGCTTTATGTTTGCCATTCTGATCAGTATCTCTTAACCCATTCCGGTGCCAAGCATTTCCCCACCTTTAGCAACTTTGTAATGTTGTGTGGGTGACCCCACGCGTTTCTAATGGCGCACTAACACACTGGGGCGTTCCCCACCCTCTTCACACCGGCACGTTGCGTGATGTTGGCACGATAAACACTCAAAAAATAATACTTTAAGGATATTTCGAAATTTTCAGCAAATCTTATTTTTTCATGTTCAAGGAAAAGTGTATAATTTTTTTGGCTGATAGCAGAACATATGTAACTAACTTCTTTGATGTTAAAAAAAAATTAATCGCAATAGTCTCGCTTGAAATGAATGAAAAAATTTTTCCTTATGTACGGGCTCTTATGGGACTTACGTTGAAATTTGTAATGCACCTATTATAAGACTCTAAAAATAGAAATAAAAATAGAAGATAATGCGCAAAACTATACTGAATTGAATGACCGGAAACAAATTTAGGGTATCCACGCAGAAAGAGGAAATATTTGAAAGATTCTGTCCCATATCAGCGCATGTTAGCGCATACATTTGGGGCATTTTGTCCACTCCATTTCTAAATAATAAACATGGGTAGGTAGATTGAACTTTATCAAGATAACGGCAATAAGTTCTGTAACGTGACATTTTCGTATGGGGGTTAAAAATGCCTATTACCTTCGCCCTTCTTCCCCTTCATCTAGTTAAACTCAAAAATACAAAAATCTATGGGCACCAGGTAATTTTTAGCCGGAATTACCAAACCGCATGATTCTACAAAACCAATTCTAATTGATTCCAAAACCTCAAAAATTTACACAAAAAGGGAGAAAACTAGATTTCTGGGGAAAGGTAACGGTCCTGGATTCGCTCAGTGTGCTAGGTTGTGGAGAGACGGGTGGATTTCAGGTGGAGACGGGTATTGGGTGGCCAAAACTACAGAAAAAAAGGCAAAGAAATCAACATCGTTCTTACGTGTTTCACTATTGAAATAGGAGAATCACCAATTTTTCAAAAAAAAGACATTTCAATTCTCCCAAAAAAATATTTTAAAAAGAAGAAAAAAAATCTACAATTAATAACTAACAATAATATTAATTCCATACTCTGATAGAAAATAGTCTAATCTGACAAAAATATTCGAAGAAATTAATATCACCGATAAATACCTCAAATATGCCGAAATAAACATTTGGGGAGAGTAGAAATACACGCTAATCCCTAAATACTCGAGAATTTCGAGACTTGGGGGGAAAGGTATGCGGGTGACAATGGGAGCGAGAGAGAGGAGAACGTATTCAACCATCGATTTTTCGCACCAGCCAAAACGGCTGAAATTCCGTAAAACTCAACTTGCCATAACTCGAAAATGGCAGAGTCAAAAATTACGAACCCTGAGACAAAATGTCCGGGAGAGTCTACCGAAGACAACAATACCAAAAAAATAATTTTCCCTACACAATTAGCCGCCCCAGGTTCATTAATCCCCAAGCGGAATTCTAAACGCTAAAAGGCTCGCGTGAAGCGAGAATAGCCACGTGTAAACGTGGATGAGTATCTGAGGGGGAGTCGAGAGTCGGGGGGAATTCCCCCTCGAGAAACACGGCGTACACGCCAGCGAGAATGGGCTGGAAATCCATAAAAACCAAAAATGGAATATCCGGAAATCGGCAGAGCGAATTTTCGGAAACCCTGAGATGAATTACTCAGGGAAGCCCCCCGAACACATTGATCCACAAACCCTAATTTTAATTAACTATCTACGCGAACCAACTCAATTCGAACACGAGTGGAATTTCTTACGCGCAAAAACCCACGTATAACGGGAATGGACGCGCTCTAGCAATTAAACGTGAGTAATTATCCCCTTGAATAACCCACCAAAAATCACGAAAACCACCCAATCATGAGTGAAAAAAGGGGGGAATCGGCACCTCACAATTTGGATTAAGCGTCACAATCACCGTTTTAACGGAATAAAATGCGACGTACGGGGCTGAAGACCCCGTAGTCGAATAACTAAAAGCCGAAATGAATTCGGAAAAATAAATAAACCGAACTAAAAACTCACTTTGGGTTTCTTACCCCTCTTTGGGGTGTTCTTCGCCATCGTGTAGATACACTTATCCAAATATAGGCACTCTAATTCCTAAGATAGGCACTGTACTGGCACTAGTTCTGGTGAGGTCAAGGGCCAACGCCGAACTGCCGAACTCACGAGCGTCTCGAGACACCTCAGAGCGCGGAATTCACCGCTCAATCACCCGAATTTTGATTGGTGCGGACACGCCCCTCGAAGGTGCGAATCTAACGACAATTAATCGCGACTCTCACGACCTGGCGTGAGTATTCAAATATCACCTAACTCTTCTCTAATCAGCTAACACAAAACTAGTTCCTTTCTATTAATTATTACGCGAGACTAGGCCGAACTGTTTGTCGTTCGGATAATTACGAAGGGTCTTTGGCGCTTCCCACGGATCGGATCTCCGGGATTTTCGGGGTTAAAAGACAAGTTACCGGCACTTGTTATGACTCCAATACTAATTCTTGCTCAACTCGTTTCTCTCATTAAAAACCCAAAGGCAACCTGGCGATTCGTTGGAGACGATGGTTGCACTCGCTCCGAACGACCTTCCACCCAAAACAAAAACGTAACCAATTAATCCCTGAAAATCCAACGAAATTGGAGCGCCGGCATTTCAGCCGGACCTATTCGATTACCCGCAAGATTAACAATAGGGTGAACCCCATAAAAAGAACCGGATGACTCTATAATTTTGGCCCTTCTTCACGATAATTTTTCTGGGCCCTCAAAGACGCGTAATTACTAATCTTTACTAATAAACGGAACCGATAACTCTAACCGGAAAAAAGCCACTCGGAAGTGGATAAGGGACTCTCACTCTCTCGCTCTTGGATTCTTACTCACGGATTTTAATTCAACGTCGTAGGAGTCTCGCTGTTTACAAATCGTTTTTAGTGTTCCTAACGAATATCTCCACATGTTCGTTACAGTTCATCTCTAAATAGTGAAAAAAATACATTTTTTTTAATACTTGCGATTTTGGATAACCATCCTTAAAATTTCAAATGTCTTAACCCATTCTCTCACCAAGTGTTTTCCCACGGTTCGTCATTTTGTAGCAATGCGCGGGTACACGCCGTGCGTCTTTTACGGCCCACCAACACGCCGACAGACACTCTTACTTTCCTCACACGTAGACAATTGAAGAAGTTTGGCAGTCAATGAGTGAAAATGATATTTTCAAGTCTTGAATGGAAGCCAGATCATCTTAAGTTGAGAGATTTGAATGTCTCAATTTTGGACCTTGAGAACCCAATTTAAGCCTTCTCAAAGTCTCAAGTTGGGTCTTTCGAAGGTCCCAATTTTAGTGATGCCATGATAGACTTCACCAGGTTGCACTTTGCATGGAGAGAAAAAAATCCAAAATAGTCTTAATCGAAAAATAGCCATCGCAAGATTGTTCCCGAGGATTCCGACGAAGGGTTTTCCTCGGGTGAAAAAATCGGGAGAAATTCGATTTGAATTCCATATTGATAAAGAATTGTCGAAAGGATCCGATTATATAAACTGTTCAGAAAATGTTTCGCGTTCAATCGGAAAAATCCCGAGAATTTTCGGAACTTTCTTCAATCAATTACAGTAGACTCCTGCACAAAGAAACACATGGATTTGCTTTAGAAAATAGTTTCTAGATTTTAAAAACACCTGTTCTTAAACTTTATCCTTGGTGCGATCATGAAAACGAACACGTTTGGCGATTGTTTTTAAGAACAAATGTTTTCTAAAACCAATGCAGAATTTTTCTTAATTTAAAAATTTTTTCAGATTGAACTGAAAAATTGCGCCCGAGGTATTTAAAGGGCGTAAGTGCCATACATAGGGAAGGATGATCAAATATCGGGAGTTTCAGATGTGAGGAGAAGGGTTTCATATATGGGGATTTTTTAAGGCGGGGCTTAATTAATTGGGAGGTGTTTATATGGGTGATTTTATTTATGGGAGGAAGGATCGTGTATGGGGGTTCATAGATGGGGAGGGGGGTACATATAAGGGGGGGGGGGGTTATACATGGACGGTTGTACTGACTTGTCGATGTACAGTGCCCCCTTTTGTAGTCGACTTAACTCGTCGGTGAGTTTTTCAACGATATCTCTGAAACTAAGGGAGATAACGATTTGCTACTAAAAAATTGGGGTGGAGGAGTTTTCATTTTTTTTTTGTGTGAATTCTCAATGCACCACTCGTCCCCCCCCCCACCAATTTTTGGTAAATATTAATAAAGAACACTCCATGAATTTTATTTATCACCTCTAATAATCGATAAATGGAGGAATTTCAAGTATTTCAAGGTTCAATTCGACAGGAATGAGAAAGGAATGAGAAAGACAGCGGTATTCAGCACCAAAAATAACCACGTACCTTTTGGCGTGTTTATAAACACGAATTTTGCCATTGCAGGGATCACCGGAAGGTCAGAAGCGAAATTCTGGCCTTTCAGTACTGTCAATTCTGTGGTGCGCCACACATCACCGTTCATCAATTGCCTCACCAGAAAGTGTTTCAGGATGCGGTTGTTCCCTCTCGGCCTTGCAGGTATATGTATTTAATTTATTTAATAAAAAAACTGCTACAAGAAGGGTAGCGGCGGATCATATCTGGGTGGTCGGGAGAGGGGGTTTCGTATTCCGAACCATGTATCATGCATCTCTGTGTTGTCCGATTGTCTTTATATATGTCAAAATGCGTTGTTTTCGGACCACAGCATCGCCACCTGCACGTTGATTGATCCCGGGTACCGCAGAAAGCGGTGAGGTAAGTTATTTGGGATTTCTTCCCACTGAGACTTTTCCGACAAATTTAAGAGCTACGAAGTGGCGAATAACAACATCCCAAACACATGGTTAAGTTTTCAGAAAGATCGGTGATGGGGACCTTTTTCTCACCATTTACCTTGTTCAACTCAACAGTCAAATTTCAATTGTCAAAACAAGAGAGAATTAGCCGTAGAGAAGGATATCATTGTGTACGTGGAATTATGAGGTGTCTCCTTAGGGAAGGAATATATTTCGCAGGTTGAAGATTTTCCAGAAGAGTTATTCCCAGCATTGGTCGGAAAAAAAATTTAAGATGAGTTTGAGAAGTTTTGGTGAAATTATTTTTAGCATCATGTTTTCCAGCAATCAGAGGGGCTTTTCTTTTTAAATAAAATCTCTTGCCTTCCAAAGTTTTTCTTTAAAAAAATCATATTCGAAATTTACATTTCATTGAAGTCCTATTCTCTCAGAAGATGAGGAATGAATCTTTTTCAACTCTCAAAAGTTATTAAAAGTTATCAAAAGCAGAACAAAAAATTCGATTCTGAAGATTTCCGTCTCAATTTTCTTCTGAAAAGATGGCTATTAGACGAAAATTTTGAAAAAGCAACTTGAAAAATATTGATAATTGGAGGAGTTATGATTTTTTTTTAATTTCTAATTTTTTTCAATGATTTTTTTTTCCAGATTGGCCCTAACATCTCGCCCGACTCTAGTGGAAAAACCTAAGGCAGAGGCGTAACATGCATGATCAGAATTTTGGATCGGACTTGATCAGTTTCTGATCGAGACCTGAACAGAATTTCCACTCGGGTATGAGTCAATTTGAGAGTGAAATTCGTAAGTGTCCTGGTAGCTCAGATGGTAAGAGCACCTGACGCGACATTGGGAGGTCCCGGGTTCGATTCCCGGCTAGAAAGTTACTAATTTTTTCTCTCAAAAAATTAAATTTAATTAATGCCTAATGATGGAAGGCGGAGAAACCCTAGTGGAAAAACCTAAGGCAGAGACGTAACATGCCTAATCAGAATTTCGGATCGGACTTGATCAGTTTCTGAGCGAGACCTGAACAGAATTTTCACTCGGGGAGTTTCAATCTATCAAATCGCCCTTTTATATTCTCAAAGCCCATGAAAAACCCTTCCGAATGAGACGCCATACATAGCATTATCTGCAGTTTGACAGGGCTTATACGAGAAAACTTTTTTTTTTCAACCATTGATTACTCAAAAACCTAAACCTTTTTAAAAAAAACTAAAATTTTGGTGCTAATTAGAGTTTGTCTTTTTCCGTAGTACGGCGGTTATCAATTTTTTCCGTGAAACAAGTATTGAAAATGATCGAAAAGCGCAATTATTCATGCCATTATCTCCCTAATAAGTGAATATTCAATTAAATATTAGCTAGTAGTGGAGGTTAGACTCTTTATATCTTCTATTATTCATCTACTTCCATTGAATAAATAAAGAAAATAATTTTTCACTCAAAACATCGTGCTAAAGATCAATAATAAAAGTTATAGTGAGCCTAACCTCTGTAATTTGCTAATATTTTATTAAATATTCACTTATTTCGGGGATAATTGCATGAATAATATTTATTTTCGGTCAGTTTCAGTACTCGTCGCACTGAAAACTGATAACCGCCGAACTAGAGCAAAAGACATACTAATTGTCGTCAATATTCTTGTCATTTTATTGACATTTTTTAGTGAAAATTTCAAACTTTTAAGAAGTTAGGATTCTGATTAATTAACGATTGAAAAAAAAACGTTTTCTCGTATACATCTCATCAAACTGAATCTAATGCAATGCATGCCGTCTCATCTCAGAGGATTCTTCATGTTCTTTGAGTTTGCCAAAAGCCGATTTGATAGCTTGAAACGCCGGTGAAATATTGGGCCAAATTTAGAACAAACAAAAATCATTAATAAAAACTCGAAATTTTCAAAAAAAACGTAACTCTCTCAATTATCAATATTTTTCAATTTTTTTTTCAACATTTTCGTTTAATAGCCAACTTTTCAGAAAAAAATTGAAACGAAAATCCCCAGCATCGATTTTTCTGGCCTGTTGATTTGGTGCGGATCTGCTCATATATATAATGAGTAATTTAAAATAAAAAACGGTTTTTAAAATTTTTTTACATCACTAGTTTATGGAATAAAGTTTATTTAATAAATTAATAATTATAGGTCTAGGCTTTCTTTAGGGTCTTGAGGAAAACCGAGTTTTTTTTTAAATTTCGGGATGAGTCTAGGTTGACTTTAGGGTTTTGGGGGAAAACCGAGAGTTCTTTTTCAACTTTAGGGATGTTCCAATGTAAGATGTAAGGATGTTTTTCAACTTTTTTTCCCTCCCTATTTATCGCTCACTTCAAATCACAATTTGACGCCAACTTCACCTGATCTACCGTTTCCGTAAAGGAACTCTCCGGCCTTAATGATAATTAATCCAAAACAAAAGATAATTCAATTCTTTCACCGTAGGCTGCCGCTCTTAATGAATCTCTACTGTTATTACCTCCGAAAAAGCTTATTATTTCTTTACCGATGCTGGGGATCGAACCGGGGACTATTACTATTGAGTAAACTGTACATTGCCTATATGATTTGTCTCGGGGTATTCGTTGAATTTACGATTATTCCTGATGTCGCGGATGTGCGTGTGTATTCTCAGAGATAAAATATGTTCAATTAAATTTTTATTTATTTCATTAATGAATAATAATAATGATAATAATAATAACACTAATAAATAAATAGACATTTGGTGATTTTTTTCTCAAGATCATTTACGTGTAAGTTTGATACTCCTCTAACACGTATTTACGGCATCATCATCCCTCTCTTCTATACATTTGAGAAGGGCTGACTATTAATTAAATTGATTAATTAAATTAAATTCATTAAATTAAATTAATTTAATTTAATTTAATTAATTTTAATTATAGTATAATGATCCTTTTTAAAGATTGAAAATAATTATTGATAATGGTTGATAAAACTTAATTTGAATAGTATAATAATAGTTGATTAAATTATCTGAAAAACTTATTAAAATTAATGTTAGGTAGACCGGATCAGAATCTGATCATTTTCTCTTCAATTGACCCCGTTCAAATGCCGATCAAAGACATCAAATCCGAATTTGCTCAAATTGGGATCAGACAGCCCACCTCAGGATGAGATCGTGCCTACCTGATCAGAACTTGATCTGGATCATCCTGCAGTTTTTCGGATCCGACCTACTGGATCAAAACTTGGTCAGGTTCTCATCAGGCATCATCTGAACATGTCTATCTGATCAGAACTTGATCTGAACCCGCCTGTAGTTTTTTGGATCCGATCTGCTGGATCAGAACTTGGTCAGGTTCTCATCAGGAATCACCGGATCAGTCGAACTTTACAAAAAACTGATCAAGTTCTGATCGTGCTTCAGGTGGGCCTGAAACAATTTCCACTCGGGTATATAAGGCTAATTTTCAGAAAAACATGGCAATTTTTGATGTGTATATATAATTAACGTTAACAGTGAATATAAAAATCTCACGGGACTCTTTCAAGAATACGATCTAGATGGCTCTTGATTTTTTCAGATTTTTCCGAGATCTTTCAAATTTATCATTATGTCGATTTATGCTAGTGGGGCGCGACCAATGGCATTTGTAACTTTTGTGCGACCAGCGGAGTGTTAAAAATCTCAACTTGATATTTTTAGTCTCTCAACATTTGAACATTGATCACTTTCTTCCCATTTAATCGTTAACTTTATTTCTACCAATACAAACAAAACTTTACATCTTGCGAATGAATAACTGCTATAATCTCTGATTAACTGTCACTTTTTGTGGTATGGAACGTGTCGGGGAAATACACTTCATGACGGTTTCCGTTGTTGGTAACCCACTTCAGACGACAATATTGAGTAGAGAATAATGTCATAAAAATATCCTGCCAAAAACCGAGGCTGTGAATTTTTCAAAAAAATAATAAATAATAGTAATCAATTTCAAATTTATTGTCCAGATCATTAGAATAAATTGCAAAATTGTTGAAAATATATCCGAATTATAACGTACTGATTAGTATAGCAATAATTTTGGTATTGCACTGAATAATTTTATAAATTTAATGAAAACGCTACATTATTCAAATCACCATGGGTTGACCACTCGCACAAATTGCGTCGTTTTTGTAATTTCCAAAATTCAGATATTTCCAATACGAATGGGTATGCACATCAACATCTATTGCTATTGAAATTTCCATTTAGCATTAATTGCTACGTCGATTGTTCCTGTTGTGGACACAAATGATGAACGTTCGTTGGACAATCACACATTAACACGTCGTTTATTAATTATCATATTCTCCAAACACCAAGCGCATTGCTGGGACAATATTGATCCACCATTGTGAAGCACAATTATGTTGAACATTTGGATTTATTGTTATTATCAATCTATGCCGTGTTGATTAGTCTTTCAATTTGTGTAGATAGCTTTTTTTAATTTTTCATGAGTTGCAGATATTTTTAAATTCTCGGGGAGAATCAAAATACATATAATATTTAGACAGTTTAATATTCAAATTTGCACTTTCTCACCTGAAATTTCAAACCAGTGCAAAAAATTGCAGACAGTCGTGAAAAAAAAATCAGCAAAATAATTGGAAAAATGGCCAGATACATGTGCATTCTCCTTTGTAAATTCTTTGATTTTTGTATCGAATTTTTCAACAGTTGAAGCTTTCTAGGTTCATTACCAATTACTGGTTATTGAAAATTTATTGGATATCTTCATTTCATTCAATACTAACGAATGGAATATTTCAATATTAAATGAGTTACGGATAATTGCAAAATGCAGAAGAGCTCAAAGCAACTTACTGTAATGGATATTCCATCTGAAAATAAATCTGAATGTGAATAGTGAATGTTGGTTAATGGTAGTGAATGCTTTTGACATTTCTGTATCGCTTTTTTTTTATCATTGTATTTTACAATCATGATTTTTATCACTAATGTTTGAAATTTTATGCAAAAAATGCATTCTATATATCTTGTGAATTGTAAATGTTCATCGAAACATAGAATGATATAAAATCATCAGAATATCTCTAATCCAATTTTCGCACATATGCCTGGAATTTAAAAATGCAATATACAAGTGCAAAACTGCGAATTACATTTTTTTAGAAATGAGTATAGTTATTATTGTTAATAAATTAGCAATTTACTTCTAAATGGCGTCTCTTTTCTGTAATTTTCATTTCACGATTCTCTTCTTTTATTTTTTCATGTCATAGTACTACCGTCAATTGCAATATCATTATTATTGTTGCCAAATAATTTTGACAACAATAGTTATGCCAAATAAGTTCTGTCACATAATTTTACATTCAGACCCTCTCAAAACTTGAATTCGTTTTCACTCCAGGTTTAAGGATAATCCGGCGAGGAGGAAATGTAGGAGGTGAGGCGGAGGGGTTTCTATTGTTTTCCTGCAGAAAACCAATCGCTGAACAAAAAAAATTTTCCCATTCGGATTGAAAATTCAGGCAATATTAAGGAGTATCTCCGGTTAAAAATTATTTTTGGAGCTAATCAAATTTATTTGTATCTGTTCCGCGCATTGAATGGTTTTCAGATTGTTTTTTTTTTAATAAATGAAAAAATATTAATCGGAGCGAAAAAGTGGCAACATCATCGGTAGTTTTTTTTTCACCAGGAGCTGATACCACTGGGTCGAGGGAGCTCCAATCACAACGCTTCATCGCTCTCTCTCAAGAGATGTTTAGATTGACCGCGCTACCCCCACCCGATCGGTACTTGGAACATTGCTGCTCGTTTTGGGCTGCGTACGCAGAAATGTCATTTTTCAGTACTTTTTTCGCTATTATTAATAAACAATGCTCCTAGGCGACAATCTGTTTCACTCAAAAAATCATTGATCACATGTTCTAAATGTGTTTAAAATTTCATGACTTTGGCTGCATTTTTTCCGTGAGTTTTGCAGTTTTTTTTTGTGATTTCCATAAGATCACAGGTTAAATGACCACTTTTTCAAAAATTCATAATAAATTAACCATGCTGCCCAACAGTCTGAAACTTTGCACACGCCTTGTCCATCATTTAAAGAATACGTAAAAATGAAAAGAAAAAAATGGCTGCTTTTTGTCCAACCCTCCTGGCTCGCCCGATTATCCTTAATCAAGATTCAATCAAGATTTTATCAGTGTATGGCCGCGATCTAATCAGGGTCTGCTCAGGATTTAGTCATATTTTAAGTTAGATTCTGTCAGAAGCTAGTAGAGATCATGAATCAATATGCATAAGTATTCAACATAATAGACTGGTACCTGAGTGAAATAGAGCACGGAAAAAAATATCCTCGAATGTGGTACAGTGATGCTGCGAGACGAGATGAGACGAGAAACTGTATTTTCTCGTCTCCTCTCGTTATCACGAAACCATTCTCTCGTCTCGTCGCGAATTAAGAGATTCCCTCGTCTCATCTTGTCTCGTTTTGTATCGTCTTGTCTCGCCTTATCTCGTCTCTATAATCCAATTTGCATGGAATAAAAATACACAGAGGGGCAGAGAGGGAAAGGCTCTCTCGACTCCCGTCTCGCCTCTCTTTTCTCTGGTTCTCGAAAGGCTTTTCTCGTCTTGTCTCGTCATGTTTCTCATCTCGTTTGTCTCGTCTCGTATCGTTTCTCTCACGTCTCGCGGCATCACTAATGTGGTATATAACATTGTAGAATCAGGAATATGTGTATTCCTAAATCAGGTGTATTATAATCTGGATTTTAGAATAATATTCCGTAATGCGGGATACTTCATCCTCCATTCCGGAATTCGAAATATTTAATTCCCGATTCCAAACTGTTGGAAAAAAATGAAATTTCATGGACAGTTAACGACTAACTTTCAGGACAGTGACACTGAATGCAATTTGGGGAGAAAAAATTATGAAATTTCAGGTTTTACTGAAAATTCAGTAAAATTAATTAATTTTAAGCAGCGTGAAGATGAGAATTCGTTAATTTATTAGAATTTCCAATATAATATGAATATTCAGTGGCAAGAAATTTCGTGATTTTTTTTTCCCCCTAAATCGCATTCTGTGTGACTGTTTTGAAAATTCGAGACTAGGTTTACCGGAATTTTCTGGTTTTCTATTCATTTTCAGGGAAAAATGGAACTGATATTTACAGTTCTCTTTCATTTTTCCAAAAAATTCTGACTTTTCACTGACGAAATTCCTTGAAATTTCAGTGGAAATTTAATTCGATAAAAATATCCAAAAAGTGTATCGGAAAATTCTGTCAAATTTTTTTAACAGTGCAGATCAATATTCCGAAAGCCGGAATATTTTATCCTCATTTCTAGAATAATAATGTTTCGGGGACTTCCTCGCATTGAAATATTTTACGTTTTGTCTGTAACAGATGGCATATAATGACGACATTCCGTCCGAATTGAAGTGAAATCTGGCGATCACGAAAAGCACTCAGGAATGTATCCATACGTTCTTTCTCCACGTATTCGCCCTTTCGGCTGGCAATGGAGGGTTTTGCAAATTAGTAGTGGATTTCAAGGGGCCTTTGATCGTATTTTGGGGCAGTTTTCCGGGATCTTTGAATTATTATTGCCACCAATAACCTCCTGAACAGTTTGAAGTTGCCGGGAGGCTCCGAGGCTGACGATTGCTTACTATATAAAGTAAAGGTTTGAGAGGCTCCAAACTTGCAGTTCATCACAGTACAATTGTGTCACTTTTCTCTTTTCCTTCCCGTTCCTTCATCTTCTTCTCTTCAAATCATCAATTTAATGTACCCTATCATCCAGAGAATTAATTCATCCCAATATCGACTAAGTATCCATTTGACAATTATATAAACCGGATTCCGGAATATTATTCCGGAATTGATCATAAAATATCTCGGATTCAGGGATAGCCATATCCATAAATTATAATTACTGTTAAATTATTAAGTAGTCAATTAGATAATATCACTCTTAAATTTTAACTATTGAAGTAATCATCAATTTAAATAGTCAAATTTCTAATTATTCATTAATCAGTAATTGAGTTAAGCAGATTGATGATTATTTGGGTAACTGGAAATCCCTTATAAAAAAATTAGTATTAACTAATTGATAGAAAATCTATCGTTCCATATTTTTCAATATTTAATTCATCATCAATTGGAAATTTAGATTATCAATTATTTTACTATCTTTTGTGATGTATGGACCCAACCCAGTCTATACATCGGTTATTTTATTTTAGGAAATAATATTTTCCATTTTATTTCAAGTGGATAGAAACTGAAAGAATTTCAGTTTCTTCAGACACTGACTGCCTTACCTAAGCACTCTCACGGTGTTAACTGAGTCCAGTTTTCGTTCAGATACTGTTTGACTGTAGCATGGCTGTCTTAGTCTAAAAACCGTGAGAATGCTTAATTTGCAGTTCTGGGTTAGCAACTAGTTGCAGCTCCAAAACTAAGGCAGATCGCGGGCAGAGACGAAACAGGACAGTCGGTCCTCCCTCTGAGAACTTTTGAACAATTTATATCATTTTAATAACGCGTTACACTGAACCCGGTTTATTAGATTGTCTTGTATGACATTAAAAGGATCATTTATCATAGTATAATTTAATCATTCGAGCGGTGTTTTTATTTAAAGACATTTATCCCGAGTTTATTCCTCCAATTTACATCCTTAAAGTGAGCGAACTCCCCGTGAGCTCGACCGGAACAGTTAGCCGAAGCAGAGGGTCAGCTTGGCGGCCCGAGGATTTTTCATCGTTGGTTGTTGGATTATTTATTAACCCATGGAAAAAACCTCAAACGTCACACTTTAAATTTTAATTCGTATATTTAAACCTTGATCAATGTAAGTCGGAAATTCTTTTAATATTGAAGAATCGGAAGATTGATGGCCATCCCTGCCCAGATTCGGGGATATTATTCCGGAATCGAGAATAAAATATGCGGAAATCCGAAATATTATTCCGGATTCCAGAATGTGAGCTCCCGGATTCCAGAATATTATATATCCGATTCGAGGATATTTTTTTTCCCGTGGGAGAGAGATTTTGATATAAAAACTCATAACGGTATTGTGTAACTTGATAAGCAACGATTCTGTTCTCACCATATTTCAACTTGCATGCAAGTTACCTATTATTTCGATCCATTTGATAGAATTGTTTACCTCGAAAATGTCCCCTAAATATTATTCCCAACGATGTGTCAACCCAATTTCCATTGAACCCTAATGACACATTCGAAAAAGTTAATTGAAAAGTTTTCCAAACTTTGCTTGAGCTATAAAGTGTTCTCCACTGGTGGCTTACCACATTCTCGTTTTGAAGAAACAAGAACACTTGAGGACTTTAGTATTCGCAGTGCGTTGAGAGAAGAGACACGAGGGACATGCCATTCGCCAGGTGTCTCTCTCCACTCCGGTAACGAGGCATGCATTATGTACTCACTTTTCTCGTCCACCGGAGTAGGAAAGATGACATTCGTGAATATAAGAATCTCAATGAGTACCTCGAGATGAGTCTTTGACCCCGAATAGACAGGTAAAAAAAGTTACTCCGACTATGGTAATGCAGTTGAGAAACTTGTAAGTATGAGCAGGAAATAAATTTTATCATATTTCCAAAAGTTGTACTGAATTCTGTATACGAAATGATACACAATTCTCCTCGTTCTCTGGAGAAAATTCGAGAGAACAATAAAGTAACGAGATTGGAGTAAACAGTACGGAGTTTCATAGAAGGAAGGAGAAAGTTTTTGTAGAAATAAAATTGGTATTCCCAACTTTTATTTGGCCAATGATTGATGAATCACTAAACTTTTCG
Organism: Diachasma alloeum; assembly: GCF_001412515.2. Lineage (NCBI taxonomy): Eukaryota > Metazoa > Arthropoda > Insecta > Hymenoptera > Braconidae > Diachasma > Diachasma alloeum. Next base: position 401,250 of record NW_021680545.1, read on the forward strand.
GTAGTTTTTCAAGGGGGAAAGAATAATCTTAGGAGTTCACTGAATCCACAATACTTTGCTTTGGAATTATCTGAGGTATGCATGACGCTGTTAAGATTTGTTATCTGAATTTCCTGGGTCAAATCCCGAAAATTTGCATCAATAAGTGCCATCCCGAGGGGAAAAATTTGGCGGTTTTTGGTTTGTTTTCTCTAGGAATGATCGGTTGAAGATCTGAAAATTGACCAAAAATTATCTATGAACTCCTCATGTGCGGGTATTCAGAATTGATTCTCTTTCGGTCGATCATTTAAATACAACGAGTTTCATTGATCTGGAAACTAAATAGCAGTCTAATTGAAAGAAATAACAAGCAGGGGTTTGAGCCTATCTGACGGAAGGCATGTGGCCGTTACTGTTTGCGTTATTAGTCTCTTTTTTTATTTTTATATCTACCAATTCCATTGGTAGTAAGCTTCCGAATGGATCCATAGCAATCTATCCCTGTCCTTGTGACAGGCATACAACTATAACGCTACCGGGTGTTTGCAGGAAAATATTCAACCTTTTAATGAAAAAGATTTATACAAAAAATTCAATATCTCCGAAACTTTGTATGAACTATCCAGACGAGTATTTTGAAAAAAAAATTGAAATCCGTCAAGTAGTTAATGAGATATTTGAAGAAATATATTCACACATAAGGTTGCATATTCAACTTGCTATCTCCTGTTTTTCTCAAGTTATCGTGCGTGCAAGATTTTTCATCAAAAACTGAAAAACTGCAATATCTCCAAGCTGTGTATTAAAGAGTCTATATATTCTGATTGGCCTACCTAGTGGACATCAAGACGAGTTTTTTGAACAAATCGAATCGAATCGAATTTTGAAATCGGTGCAGCAGTTTTTGAGATATTGAGGACAAACGAAATTTAAACAAGTTATATATGCCGCGAGATATTTCACGAGACATCATGAGACAAAACTTTGGACAGATGATCTCGGTCTCAATGAACATGGAAATCTTTGCTCTCGTATGTCTCGAAATACACAATATCGACTCCCCTCGTGATAACTCCGAGTCAATTTATCTCATCTTGGTTTCCAATTTTTCGCGTTTTTTATATCCAGAAAACCGAGACGAGACAAATTGAGACAAAAACTGAGATTTTACATTAAAAAACACGAGAAACTTGAGACCGAGATGATGAGATGAGGTGACTCAGAGTCATCACGAGAGGAGTCGATACTGCGTATCTCGAGACTGAAACGAGAGCAATAATTTCCGCAATCATTGAGACCGAGATCATTTCTCCTACGTTTTGTCTCGTAAACTGTCTCGCGGCATCACTATATATCTCAGGAACTACTGAACCGATCGGGCTGAAACAGTGCGTCACAGTTGAGCTATCATGAGCCAAAATTTCCGATTTTCATCTATAAATTTCTCCGTATTTATGCTGAATTTTATAAAAATTAATCACCAAAATCCCAAATTGTCGCATACATACATACAGACATGACCCTAAAAACATAATTCCTTCCCGTTTCATAACATTCTAGACCATTCGCAATCAAAATTAGAAAACCGAAAAAATCGATCAAAAATAAGGCTTCCATGCGGAAGCAAACATTAAATTAAAACTTTCATGTCTTGTGTCTATTGTGTAAACATTTTTCATCATAACCTCCAGCAGTTCCAGCTATTTCGATTCGACATCATTTCAATTGATAGAGAATTTTCATCGAACCATGAAAAAAAGTGTTTGCCAACTCTGTTTTAAAAGCACACAAAATCACCGAACTAGCTTCCTGCGGTGAACCGAATTGAATGTAAATTATTTCCCTCCCCTCGGGGGAAAAAAGAAAAATAAATAATTCATGAGGACTGAAAAATAGAGTTTTTGCCAGGTCATACTGACGAATTCTCAGTGAGAGATTCAGTGAATTTATGCTAGACCTAATCAGAGGGAAATATGATAAAACCTGCCTTGGTAGCTTCAATTTTATAAGGACCAATTTGTTCAGTGAATGAGTATGACCCGCGCTGGTAAGTACTTTTCGTAAACTGTAGGATTTCCAGAACATCGAGTCGTATTAGTACAGAATATGCAATTAAAAATGCTTGAAATGCAAAGGGACAATTTCGGCTCAGTCTTAATTTTATAGAACTAGGGTATTGGGTGTTATATTTTTTTTAACTATAAAAAATACATTCATTCCTCATGAATGGATGAGGAATGCAAGAAATACATTGTATATCCCTATTGTTGTAATGGGTATATTATTCAAATTATCAAAATTCACTGGCCAATTTCCACTTGTAGAAATCGTATTGCATATTATAGTATATTAGACATTACAATAGCTTGTAGCTATAGTAATACCTATGTATAGAGCTAGATTACAGCCGAATAGATCGGAGAGAGCTAACGTTACATGTTTTTTTTTTGCTTCCGACTGGAAGCCTTGTATTTACCCATTTTGATTGCAAATGGTCTGGAATGTTATGGAATGTGAAGAAATTATGTTTTTAGTGTCATGTCTGTGTGTATTTATGTGACAACTTAAGTTTTGGGGTGATTAATTTTTAGAAATTTCAGCATAAATACTGAAAAGGCCGTGGAATTGACTAAAAAAATTATATTAAATTAAAAGGGGAAAAGACATAAAATGACAGAAAGAAACAACTCGAAAACGAACCAGAATGATGAACAATTGAACAGAAACTAACCGCAGAGGAGGAATTAAAGAGGGAAGAAAAGAAAATGAACGTCAACATGATAGAACGTATTCGAGGGTTTGATATTTATAACAATACAATGAAATTTGTTGATAAAAATCTGAAGGTTTGGCTCATTGTAGCTACGATTGAACTCAAGTTTGACGCGCTGTTTAAGCCCGATCGGTCCAGTAGTTTCTGAGATATAACAACTTGTTTAAATTTCGGTTTCTCTCAATATCTCAAAAATTACTGTACCGATTTGAATTTTTCTTTTTTCTAAATACTCGTCTCGATGGCCTTTGTCTAGATCAATGAAAATATATATACCTTTTAATATAAAGTTTGAAGATATGGCCGTTATAACTTGAGGAAAATTAAAGATCCCGGGTAGAAATCACGCCGCTCGAGCTCGGCTCGGAACCCGTATCCCAGCTAGAAATACGCCACTCCGCCCCAGCTTGGGATAAACTCCATGCGCGTCACATGTACCCGAGGTTGAGCCGCGTCACGCGCTCACAGCCCAGCGTTAGACTATTACGCGAAACGCTTCGCCGGGCTTTAGTTGAATGGCCACTGCTCAACCTCAGGTTCATCTCCAATTACTCAATCTCAGTATACTTAACCTCAATAATGATTTAACAGGTCCGATGGCATCGTGATTTGAGCGAAAAAATAATCGAATAAATGTGAAGATGGCATGCTTTTTCAGATGAACAATTACAAGCTCATCAGAAATAACGTGATATTAACTAATCGAATGGGATTAATCTGAAAATACAAGGTAGAACAATTCACTGAAACGTAGTCAAAACTTTCTTTTTTCTCGCGAATACAACAAACAAAATCAAGAAAAATAATCACTTGAAAAACGTTAACGAACCTTTATTATTAATTATCAACGCTACAGGAGAGGATATTCTTCATTTTTCGATAGGCCTACGAGTTCTAAGAATATTCTACGATTTATTAGGGAAATGTTGAATACAGGTATGCCAAAATAACACGCATGAAAAAATTCAACAGAAAAACCTAGCGCTTTCTATTAAATTTCTATTGGAATTCTATGAGAATTCTCTGGAAGTTCTATTAGAATTCTATTCGTTTCTTGCGCCGATTCTATAGGAGATTATGCAACTTCATAGAGTCTTTTTGTTAAGGTAAAATTTGGTGCAAGAAAGTAAATAGGTTTTTATGTTCCTATAGATTTTCTTAGGCGTAAGATTTCTAAGTTTTTTCCGCTCGGTTTTTCTTCTTTTCTTTTAATCAAATGCAGGAACAAAACTTGGAAAATTCATGCCCAATAGTTTCTGTGGAAGAAATCCTAACAGAATAAATTATCTAGAAAAATCAATGGATTTTTTTCTACAAACAAATATCTATTAAAAATGAAGGGGAAAGTTGCATAATTTTCAATGGCATTGACGCAAAAAAAATAGAATTTTTCAATAGAATTGCAATAAAACTTAAATAGAATTCTCATAGAGCTCCAATAGAAATTCAATAGGAATTCTTAGAGAAAGTGCCAGGTTTTATATTCGATGACAGAGGGAAAAATCAGTAAATTTCAAATTTTATAGAAAGTTCAGTGGAATTCCATTTTTTTTATAGTAAGAAGACAAGGATTTTCCAAAGTATTCAAATTTTAAGTCGATATTCTAAAAATGCATAAATATCATTCTAGTCCACCCTCCACTCGAAACGACACGACTCAATCGGAGCTGAGTTCTAAGCGTTGAGCCACAGCTCAAACTCAAGTGCCGGGTTATGCCGTCTGATGAGCATTCGACTGTGAGCCGGTATGGAGCGGCGTGTCGCGGCGTGAACTCGGGTCAAGCGGCAAGCCGAGGCTGAGCTCGCGCTCACCCGAGTTGCGGCTGAATCACCGGTTGAATTTCTACCCGGGATATCAAGTTAAAATTTGGTATGATTCCAGCTCCTATAATACTAAAGGTTGGTATTTTGAATAGGCGCAATCGGCCAAGCGGTTCCTGAGATATGCAACCCTTTGTGTAAATATATTTTGTTGAATATCTCACAACGGACTCGATTTTATGTTTTCAAAATACTCGTCTCAACGGCTTCTATCTAGATCAATCAGAGTGTCTAAACCCATTCATACAAAATTTTCGAAATATGGCCATTTTTTCGTTTCACAATTTTTTTTATTCTTGTGTGCAAGTAAGTAAATTGCGAAAAAATAACGATAACAAATTCAAATGTGGTATGGTTATAGCTCTGACAATGTTGGAGGTTGGTATTTTGGTTAGACACAATCGGCCGAGCAATTTCGGAGATTTTTATCTTTTTGTACAAATCGAATTCATTAAAAATTTGCATATCTCCCTGCACTGATAGAAAAGGTGGAACGATTCAGTTGCACCAAACGAGGCTTCTTAACTTTTACCGCGATTCGTTAATAGTTAACGAATCGTGGTTATAGTTAAAAAGTCTCGTTTGGTTCAACTAAACCGTTTTATTAGTGTGTAGACACCCTGTACCATGTGATTACGGATGTCTGTCACAAGGATAAGGCATTACTGGGAAATTCATTCGAAAGCTTACTACCATTGGAATTGCTAGAAACGAAAAAAAGAAGGAGACTAATAACACAAAAGGTAACTGTCCAACGCCTTTTGTTGATAGGCTTGAACGCCGGCTTGTTTAGCAGGGATTCTCAAATAATTTAATCTCGGCTGTTGGAGCATCGACTGTTTCAGTAACTCTGTGTGTTTACTATTAAGACTAATGAGCCCGTATTTCTGAATTGGCTTATCCTGAAGCATTGCTGAACCAATTCTCGTGAGGATATATACAAAGTAAATTTCTCCGGTACGAGGTAACATTCTGGGAAGCATTAAACCACAACTGCTGGTTCTCTGCCGGATTCCCCGGAGCTTATATATTAGGAGTTTTGGTATTAGTCCAGTCGGGAATATGGGCGGTTGTACAACTTCATGTATGACCTGTGTCGTTGTGAACCCCCTAAAAGTTCCAGTGTAACAGGCATAACTCAGATTTCTAAAACTTGGAGTTGTATCTTATGTGGATTCCGAAGTGAGTGAATATTCGTAATGAGTCGATTGCCAAGAGAGTCCGTTATTCAAACGGAAAGATGGGGGGAATTTCGTTGATGCTACTTCTGATTCTATTTTTGAGTATATAATTTTAGACTGAAGTTGATGTGACACAGACCTACGGGGAAAACCAAATTACTGTCGTAGTGTTAGGGAAACAATCGATACAAAAGGGAGAATTCTTAAGATATTCAATAGAAGTTATTTGCGTGATGGTGGTGGCGGGTGGATTAGAGAAAATTTAGTAACCGGAGAGAAACGTTCGGTAACGCTCTCAGCAATGTGACCTCCGGAACGTACGAGAGAATTCTTTATAAATGAAGTAGAAGTTTTTGCGGTGATACAGAGAAAAAAGTTTGAGTTTTTAAGGATCTGCGGCATTATAAAATTCAATGAGTGAGAAATTTATATAAGTCGGGAAGTTTCTGTAAGAAGTAAAATCTTACAGAAACTTCCCGACTTATTATGCTTCCAAAATAAAAAATTCTCGAACGCTCAACTAATTTTATGAAGCTGGTGAGTCATTTCTACGTTCCGTTCGATAAATTTTCTCAATCGTAGGGGAAAAATTACGGAACGACTTGTTGTCCCCATGGCAGTGAGTCATCAGACGGGTGGTTAATTTTTACGGAACAAGTAGAATTTACCTGGCGATTCGTATAATTTCAGTTCCGACTCACACTTTTTATTGAATTATACTTCGTTCACGGATTACGTTTCGAAACGTAATTTTGACGTTTTTTTCTGCCAATTTTTATTGAATTTTTCTCTCCGTGCACAATTTTTTAGAATATCAAGGATGAATGAGGTGTGATTTAATAATAATATTGATGAGTAAAGAGTTTTTGACGAATTTTTAAATTAATAATTGGATCTCTTGTTCCATATCTCTTTTTTTCTCTTGCCTCTTGGGAACTTCCCTTTTGTCTTGTCTTGGTCTTCTTACCAAGAGAAGAATCTGTCTCTTGTCTTGTCTCTTACAGCATTACTAGTTATTGATATTAGATTCAAAATATTTAAGTCAACAGTTTATTGTGCTTTTGGTGCTGCTTTTCCTCATTTTTCGTACATTCTGATAAAGGTATCTATTTCTATTCTTTCTGTGATAAACAATCAAAATTTGAAGTTTCTGTTGTACGTCGTTTAATTTATTCTACCTCGTCATTTTATTCGACTCACAATTCAGAGGGTGACATGTTCATCTGCTTCAATTTATGGTTGGCATAAAATTTATTTTATATTTATCGCTCCATGCCGGTGTGAAATGCGGTATAGCAAGTAACCAAAAATTTCGAATTTCACCGGTTTTTCATTGCAAGGGTTAACTACTTGCCAACGCGGCCATCGCCCGAGGGCCTTCAGCCAGGGAATGTTGAATGTGGAGTGGATTTTTCAGTTGAAAATTCCGTGGAATATTCGGTTTGAAAATTGTGTGGAATTTTCAGTTGAATATTATGTGAAAAATTGTGATGAAAAATTGGTGTGGAATTTTGGCCCGGCCGGGGCTCGATCCTGGGAGCTTGAGGTTGTGAATCTCATGCTGCTACCAAGTGCGCCACACAGCCGGGTGCCAAGTAACCATTTCAATGCGTTGTTGTGGAAAAATGCCCGAGTACTTATTTATGGATAGTTGCTTCTGGGAAATTAAAAAAAGTGCAGAAATAAGAAAGAGCGCCAAGTTCATGAAGTTGAACTTATCATTTTGAAAAACCACAGAAATGTCATAACATCTAGAAACAATTTCAGCTTTTTTCTACAGTCGGCTTGTACTGTTGCAAATTTTATAAGTTTGAACTCATCAATGCCAACTCAATATTGTCTATTCCTGTGAGTTACGGAGTGGGTACGACCATAAAAAGTGTGGTTATCAACACAAAGTCAATACGAGTGTTTCTTTAAGAAAAAAATTGTTCAGAAAATTTTCAGGACCAACGTACTTGGCGCGGTTTTTTATCTTAATGCGGATCCTTATTTGAGAGTCTATTGTTTGAGATTTGAGATCCACATCCCGGGTAGAAATCACGCCGCTCGAGCTCGGCTCGGAACCCGTATCCCAGCTAGAAATACGCCACTCCGCCCCCGCTTGGGATAAACTCCACGCGCGTCACATGTACCCGAGGTTGAGCCGCGTCACGCGCTCACAGCCCAGCGTTAGACTATTACGCGAAACGCTTCGCCGGGCTTTAGTTGAATGGCCACTGCTCAACCTCAGGTTCATCTCCAATTACTCAATCCCAGTATACTTAACCTCAATAATGATTTGACAGGTCCGATGGCATCGTGATTTGAGCGAAAAAACAATCGAATAAATGTGAAGATGGCATGCTTTTTCAGATGAACAATCACAAGCTCANTATCAAATAAATGTGAAGATGGCATGCTTTTTCAGATGAACAATCACAAGCTCATCAGAAATAACGTGATATTAACTAATCGAATGGGATTAATCTGAAAATACAAGGTAGAACAATTCACTGAAACGTAGTCAAAACTTTCTTTTTTCTCGCGAATACAACAAACAAAATCAAGAAAAATAATCACTTGAAAAACGTTAACGAACCTTTATTATTAATTATCAACGCTACAGGAGAGGATATTCTTCATTTTTCGATAGGCCTACGAGTTCTAAGAATATTCTACGATTTATTAGGGAAATGTTGAATACAGGTATGCCAAAATAACACGCATGAAAAAATTCAACAGAAAAACCTAGCGCTTTCTATTAAATTTCTATTGGAATTCTATGAGAATTCGCTGGAAGTTCTATTAGAATTCTATTCGATCTTGCGCCGATTCTATAGGAGATTATGCAACTTCATAGAGTCTTTTTGTTAAGGTAAAATTTGGTGCAAGAAAGTAAATAGGTTTTTATGTTCCTATAGATTTTCTTAGGCGTAAGATTTCTAAGTGTTTTCCGCTCGGTTTTTCTTGATTTTCCAAAGTATTCAAATTTTAAATCGATATTCTAAAAATGCATAAATATCATTCTATTCCACCCTCTACTCGAAACGACACGACTCAATCGGAGCTGAGTTCTAAGCGTTGAGCCACAGCTCAAACTTAAGTGCCGGGTTATGCCGTCTGATGAGCGTTCGACTGTAAGCCGGTATGGAGCGGCGTGTCGCGGCGTGAACTCAGGTCAAGTGGCAAGCCGAGGCTGAGCTCGCGCTCACCCGAGTTGCGGCTGAATCCCCGGTTGAATTTCTACCCGGGTTTGGGACTCAGAAATTGCTTTGAAGCATACTATACCTTGCTAGGTGTTCAAATCTTTAGATAGTCAATTGTGTGATTGTGTTGGATGGAATTGCCAGATAGTTTACCTTAATGCTTTAACCTTATTCTTTCCATATTCAAATATTTTCCTTTTTATGAACAGAAATTAAATCAATTAAGGTAGCGATCGCCAGATAGTTATCGGCATTCGCGACATAAAAGTATGGAGAAGGTTCATTTATTGCGAGGGTTGTTTTGCGACATTCTCCGCAATGAGTGTTTCAAAAAACCGCGCCAAGTACGTTGGTCCTGAGAATTTTCTGAACAATTTTTTTCTCAAAGAAACACTCGTATTGACACTCTTTTTCATTGACTTTGCGTTGATAACCACACTTTTTATGACCGTACCCACTGCGCAACTCATAGGAACAGACAATATTGAGTTGGCGTTGATGGGTTCAAACTTATAAAATTTGCAACAGTACAAGCCGACTGTAGAAAAAAGCGGAAATTGTTTCTAGATGTTATGAAAAGTTCTGTGGTTTTTCAAAATGACAAGTTCAACTTGTGACGGAATTTCCGAGAATGCAGCCACCTGTACGAGAGTTCACCGCAAGATCGGAAAACTGCGGACTTTCGACCAAGTAAATTGTGAGGAGAGAGAGTGACGAGGGTGAGTAAATAATTTTAAGAGAGAGAGAGAATCGCGTCATATTCCCCCCCTGAAGGTTAGCACCCCTGTCGAAGGGAGATGCAACATTTGTAATCTTTAGCTCGAGCCTTGGATATCGATCATCAGAACATCCGGACATCAACATTCGCGGGAGAATAACGCTCGATTCTTTAAAACAAGTAAATTCACGTGTCGATCCACGATAAAAACGAGTAAAAGATCAAATATTCAGTTGAATTAAAAACAATTAAACTCTCGATGTTTCGAGGTAATTTCCAGTTTAGTTTCGGATTGAGGGATTTACGGTTAGAGTCATTACGGTTTAGGTAAATTTACAGTCAAATGTATTTATCGGTTTAATAGATATTTTGTTAGTTTCGCGAATTCTGAGTGGAACGAGTCTTCACCGTGGATCGTGGCCGATAGACTAAGCCTCCCGGTGAGATTTCGTATTTCCGTTGAGTGTTAGTTGCTGATCATCGAGGTTGAGCTGAAATGCTCACGCTCCCCAGCTTACGCATTTCGTGGGGTTACTGGGCTCACTGGTACGGTTGGAAGGCCATGTGGGTGAATTTAGGCCTCTCGCCTACATGGATTGCCATGGCCCATTTTAGATTTACAGTTTTGTTAGAGGTGATTCCCCAATAAACTCCCGGGAGAGTGACAGCTACGAAAAATGCACTCACTCAGTTGAAAAGTGCATTTGCGTTGATAAAAGGCGAACAACCGCCTATATTTTCCCCTCAATCCGAGTTTCGTTCGTTTCGTTTAGTAAATTCCGGTTAAAGTTCAGTTTCAAACAATTTTCAGTCAAAGGAAATAAAGTGCCAGCCACATAAAATAATAAATTATCTTAAGACTCCATATTCGGAGTTTAAATTTGAATTAACGTTCCCGCGCGCGAGTTTCCACCGACTGCAGATGTAACTCTCCGGCGACTGGTCACACGGTGCCTCAATCGCCCGTCGTGATACGAGAATCTCGGTCGGACGCTGGACTCATTCGCAGTTCCGCCATCGTCCAAGTCGCCGCGCTTTTGGAGCAGCCCAAGAGAAAAGACGCCGACAGGACTCCTCGTGGAACCTGGATTGGAGGAAAAATGGTAAGAATACCCTCTGACCCCAAGTGCACACTCTCAGAAGGGCAGTAGTGTACATTTTCCCCCGAAAATCCGTAGGAGGACCATGGGAGGCGAATGCACATGCTACGGCATCATCGAATGACGGCATCGTGCCCTCTCCGAAAACCCTGTATTTGTCAAACGACACACAGAAAACGCTGTGCAGATTATCTGCACACTTATGCGGATAATCTGCATAGTTATGCGGGATTCACACATAAGCCGAAGTCACTCTCTTATGTGCAAATCATGCATAAATAGTGCGGATAATCCGCATAACTATGCATGAAATACACAATTTTTATGCGGATTATCTGCATATCTATGCGTACTTTCCGCACAGATTTGACATGATTTACACATAAGGACAAAATTTTGATGAGGATACGTCTGTTTTTGTTATGAGGAGTCGTTTTGTGAAATTGAGCTTACAGGTCTAGATTTTTCTAGAAAATTCAAGGGACTTCAGGGAGTTTCTAGAAATTTCGAGAGAATTCAAGGAGTTTTGAGAAATTTCAAGAGAATCAAGAAATTTCTAGAAAATTCCAGAAAATTCAGAGTTTCTAGAAATTTCGTTGGAATTCTAGGAGTTTCTAAAAATTCCGAAGGAATTGAGAAGCTTCTACAAATTTCGAGGAAATTCAGGGATTCTTAGAAAATTTTAGGGAATGCAAGGAGTTTTTAGAAATTTCGNTAAGAATACCCTCTGACCCCAAGTGCACACTCTCAGAAGGGCAGTAGTGTACATTTTCCCCCGAAAATCCGTAGGAGGACCATGGGAGGCGAATGCACATGCTACGGCATCATCGAATGACGGCATCGTGCCCTCTCCGAAAACCCTGTATTTGTCAAACGACACACAGAAAACGCTGTGCAGATTATCTGCACACTTATGCGGATAATCTGCATAGTTATGCGGGATTCACACATAAGCCGAAGTCACTCTCTTATGTGCAAATCATGCATAAATAGTGCGTGAATCATGCATAGTTATGCGGATTATCCGCATAACTATGCATGAAATACACAATTTTTATGCGGATTATCTGCACATCTATGCGTACTTTCCGCACAGATTTGGCATGATTTACACATAAGGGCAAAATTTTGATGAGGATACGTCTATGTTTTCGTTATGAGGAGTCGTTTTGTGAAATTGAGCTTACAGGTCTAGATTTTTCTAGAAAATTCAAGGGACTTCAGGGAGTTTCTAGAAATTTCGAGAGAATTCAAGGAGTTTCTAGAAAATTCTAAAATGTTCAAGAAATTTTTAGAAAATTCAAGAAAATGCATGGAGTTTCTAGAAATTTCGAGGGAATTCAAGGAGTTTTGAGAAATTTCGAGGGAATCAAGAAATTTCTAGAAAATTCGAGGAAATTCAAAGAGTTTCTAGAAATTTCGTTGGAATTCTAGGAGTTTCTAAAAATTCCGAGGGAATTGAGAAGCTTCTACAAATTTCGAGGAAATTCAGGGATTCTTAGAAAATTTTAGGGAATGCAAGGAGTTTTTAGAAATTTCGCGAAAATACAAGGAGTTTCTAGAAAATTCAAGGAAATGCAAGAAGATTCTAGAAATTTCGAGAAAAATCAGGGAGTTTCTGGAAATTTTAAGTGAATTCAAGGAGTTTCTAGAAACTCTGAAGAAATTCCCGGAATTGCTAAAAAATTGAATAAAATTCTTAGGTGTTCTGGAAATTTGAATAAAATTTGAGTTTTCCAAAATAATCGAGGAATTTCTAAAGTTTTAAACAACATTCAGAAAACAATTTTTTAAGGGGAGACCGCGGTCAAATTTGAAAGTCTCGATTCGGCCTCAACAGCCATTGAATGACTTTTGATATATGAAGGGATATATAAAAAAGTGAGAAAAATTTCGGACTCGAACCGTTTTGCACCAAAAACGTCATTTTTCACGTTTTTAGCTTAAAAAGGCTCCTTGGACCACAGTTTTCATCCGATTACAACTTTTTTTTTTTAATGTTCGTTATACTCCAACGAAAAAACCCAAGTACCCGTTTTACTTTATATTTATTAGATGATGAGAAAATGTTTTTTTTACTTTTTATTTATTTTTCCTCTTTTTAGCCAATGCTAAAATTCGTTGTTTTCCCCCCATTTTTTTTTTGTTATAATATTTCGATTACGTATGATTATAACGTGGAATACCGAAAAACAACTAGTTTTAGCATTTGCTAAAAAGAGGGAAAAAATAGAAACTAAAAAAATCGTTTTCTCATTATCTGATAAATATAAAGCAAAACGGATACTTGGGTTTGTTCGTTGTAGCATAGCAAACATTAAAAAAAAAAAGTCGAAATCAGATGAAAACTGTGGTACAAGGGGCATTTCTAAGCTAAAAACGTGAAAAACGACGTTTTTGATGGATATACGAAGAAAATGAATTCTTACTTTTTCAAGTTTCAGCAATGTTCTCATTTAAACCATTAAAATGCAACCTGAGAAATAACTCTCATACCACTCAGGAGAAAAAAATTAGCGATAAAATCCCCGTAATTGACTTTTTGGACCTTGCGTTTTTATGTGGAACTGCATCAATAGAATATTTTCTATTTAACAATTCAAAAGAACTGTCTAGCAAATTTGCAAGGATTTTCACTAAATTTTTTCGTGCGTACTTATTTTCTTTAACTTATTTACCTTTTATAGGGGAGGCTGAGACAAACTGAAACCTTAGCTACCCACAGCGTGATGAAGAGTCGAAACTAATACAACAAACAGCGCTCTTTCACTTTCCTCTACTGTTCTATTTTGTCCCATTATCCCCTTAAATTATTGATTTAGAATTTACAATTTTTTCTTGCTTTCTCTATAAAATTCCGAATTGTTAAAGTCGCAATTCGTTAAAGTTTCGGTGAGTACTGGCTTTTTTTTCTGCGGAACTCTTATGGGCGAAACATGCATAAATAGTGCAGATAATCTGCAATTGGTTACTAGCAGATTTCATGCATACTTTATGCATATTTCATGCATAACTATGCAGAGTTTACACAAAGTGGGAGGCTCGCGGAGCTTATGTGTAAAACCTGCATAAGATTGCAGATAATCTGCACAACGTTTTCTGTGTGTAGCATTTTTTCCTGATATTTTATTCCCATAATACCGATTTATCGTCGAATAGAAGCTCGTGACCTCCCTATAATTGAAGCGACGCCACGAGGCTCCTGATCGAGAGAGAATTCGGGAATGTGCACTGAGGGCACCTCTCGAGTGCCTATTACATTCCTCGAGTTTTCTCCTTCAGTGAATATTCGTCTTCCCGTTAATTCCTCGTCGCTAGCGGTTTTCGTACACGTATGGATCCCCGTGCACGCCATTTCCGGTTGTGCCGAGAGATCATACGCATTTAGGCTTTTCTTCCCCTTTCTCGCAGATATTTCTCACTCTCTCAAGGTCCATTCGTTTACTCTCTCTCTCTCTCTCGGGAATAAATCGTAGTAAATGAATTTAGAATTTCCATTTATTTTGGATCGATTTTAAAAAATGAAATAAATCACGAGGCAATTTAACATAATCCACGTCTCTCAGATTTAATTAATTTTCCGATCTGGTTTTGAGTAATTTTGAATATTTCTTTGGGTTGCGCGACAACTTTTCCTAAGACCGAGCGACTGATCCTACCCCGCTCTCCGAATTCCTCCGAGCTAGTCAAAATAATTCCGCATCGACATGTATATACTCACTGATTTACCTTTCAAGATATCGCTACATTCAATAGCGAAGTGGTGAACCGGGTTAAATCGATTTTCACTATTGGCCAGTTTTTGATGAGTATATCTCGGAATCTAAGAGAGATAGAAAATTTTTTCTCATGAACTTATTTGTAACCCTCAACGGGGTCTACAAAAAACGTCATGACAAAATTTTTGTGAATTGAGCATTCACAACCAAAGAAATTGATGCGTTGAGTTTTTCAGAAATATCTCAAAAACTATGGGAAATAGTGAATTTTTACGAAAATTAGGGGGGGAAGGGCTCTCCCCTTCCTTTGTGCATTGAGAATTCACAACCAAAAAAATTGAGTCGGTGAGTTTTTCGAAAATATCTCTAAAATTGAGGGAGATAGGGAATTCTACCGCAAACTTGAGGAAAATTTTTATTTAAAAATTAAGGGGGAGGGCGTGTGTTATACATCGAGAATTCAATACAGCTTGCCCCCCCCCCCCCCTAATTTTTGAATAAAAATTCGCCATCGCCTTAAGTTTCGGAGATATTTTTGAAAAAATCACCGACTCAATTTTTTGATTGTGAATTCTCGATACACATCTCCCCCCGCGCCCCAAATTTTCATAAAAAATCGCCACCTGCCTTAGTTTCGGTGAATTTTTTGAAAAAACAGACCGACTCAATTTTTCCAATTGTGAATTCTCAATACACACTCGTTGCTCGCCCCCACATTTTCGTAAAAATTCGCTATCTTCCTTAGTTTCGGAGATATTTTTGGATAACCTCAACGATAACCAACCCTTTCATAAAATACCCCTCTTTGCAAAACCCCCCACCTTAATCCCCCCCCTTTCGCCGGATATCACAACCCCCGTTTTGTAAAAGCCCCCTCAAAAATTCAAAAAATTTTCTAGATTTTAGAAAAAAAAATTTTTTTCTAAAATGAAGTATATTTTTGTTTAAAATTAATCCCAATTCTGATCACTAATTTTGAACGCTTTTCTTCTAAAACTTCTTTCTAAAGCTAATCCACTTTTTTTCTCTGTGCATCTGTAATTTTTTTCATATTCTACAATGGTATTTACATATATTTGTTAAGGAATTGATACAATTACCAAATTATTGCACAGACCGGCAGTGGAATTCTCAGTACGATGAATTTCATAATGCCAATAATTTGTTTTATCACGCAAGTGACTACTACCGCCACCATCGGAACTAATGTGAACTACATGCTATTGTAGTTCACATTAGTTTAGTACAAGCGGTGGAAAAAGCGGCTATTCTCAACAAAAAGCCGCTTTTTCCACCGCTTTTTCGAAGCTGCGATTTTCTACCGCGAGAGGGCGACACGATACTAAATGAAAAATACAAATGCCCCACCATCTGTAATTTCTCATTTCGGAGCAGATATAATTTATATTGGAGTAAAGTGTTGATAATTCACTTCAATACATATTACAAATGAGATAAATACTTGACCGATCAATTAGTGAATAGAATTGACTGCCTATCGACCAGTGAGAGTAGATATTGATGCTGGTAAATATCTCGACTTCAATTTTTGATGTCGGAGCGAAAGTGGAATTTCACACAGCCATCGTATAAAATCCTTGCTAACCCTGTTATTATTTTCATTAAAAAAAGCCAACAAATAAATCCTATGAACCAATTGAACCTGTAGTATTTATTGAACACCGAGTCCGGTAAATCCTCCAGTGGATTTGAGGTACGTCTAATTGCCCTACGTTGCGCATTTAATAATCTATATAAGCCCCCTTGATGGTCCTCAGCTTCTTTATCAACTAACACTGCAGCTGTTATATTATCCGCCATCATCACGGTTGTTTTGGTTTAAATTTCCTTAAAGTTGACTTATCATAGCTCTCCCAGATGTCAAAAAAATCTGACACATTTGAGGTTTAAAATGCGTTCACAAAGCCATCAATTCGTGTCATTTAGTATTGTGTCGCCCCCTCGCGGCAGAAAATCGCAGCTTCGAAAAAGCTGCGGAAAAAGCGGCTTTTTGTTGAGAATAGCCCCCCAGTAGTCAAAATTCACTTGACCGGGCTTACCTCTTCGCTACTGACTTTTTATTTTTTTTGTATTCAAACAAACCTATGCTCCATATCTCTTGAACGAATTACCGGATTTTGTGCTTCGTCAGTGACAGTGCTATTCTTACCTCAGTTGGATTTTTATTGCTTATTTGCATAGTTCTCTCATAAATTATTCTTCAAAACATCGTCATTCATGGATCCCTATTCAGAAAACATCTGTAATTTTTTTCATATTCTACAAGGGTTTTACATATATTTGTTGAGGAATTAATGTAATATTGTCAAATTGTAGCACGGACAGGGAATGAAATTTTCAGTAGGATGAATGTTACAATTCTAATGATGTGTTTTACCACGCAAGTGACTACTACCGCCACCATCGGAATCAACTGAACTACATGCTGCGTGGATGATTTTAGGGGTCCCACCAGCCGCTGTTTGGCCTTCTTCCCTCTATTCTCCATGACACTATACAACGTAGAACACTGTTGGCAATTCCTACATGCGAAAGTAAGAATTCGAGTTGCGCTGCCAACTCAATGGTTTGAGTGTGACCGTTTTCGTTTAGAAGATAATGGAAATGAGAAAAATGTGTATGCCAGTTCATTGCTATGTGCATATCTTCGTAAATATTGAACGGATTGAATTGTCATTGCATCAGTGGAAAGCGAATTAGTGATTTATACACTGTAACTAAGGACAGTTGTCGTCTAAGTGGGCGCATTTTTCATTAATTGATGGAAAATAAATTGAAGGTACGGGAAGTTGTGTCATGTATAGATACTTGGTAGCTCTTGTCGGTTTATTATTGTGAGGTTATGAGGCGCGACTTGGCTCGATACGCTACCGCGTATCTCGATACTTGGTAGCTCTCGTCGGTTTGTTATTGTGAGGTTATGAGGCGCGACTTGGCCCGATACGCTACCGCGTATCTCGATAGATGGTTCATAACAGCAAAAATCCCATCATATATCTCTTTTTATTTCTCTGATTGATTAATGTTATTATCAAGAAAGGCCAAGGGATTCCCGAGAAATAATTACAAGTTCCATCATATTGTCGTAAGTGCGACGTTTCACTAGTTATTCTCACTTCATCAAGTTCTTGACGTAATCGATGGTTAGTCAAACTATTTCTAAGCGTTATTTTGTAGAAGCACGTAAAAAGTTCGAATCTTTGTATTTTCTGTACCTGCAGTTTCTAGTGACGGCTGGTACAATTGGTATATGACTCATTGCGCTCATATTTTACGTTCTAATTTACGTTGTATACATTAAAGCGTCATACCTTCCATTGAATATTTTTGTTTTATCCTTGGGAGATTATCAGTCGAAGGACATTATAGCTTACATAATAAAAAGCATCTCTCTCATGCTTTGACAAGCCCTAAATCACATATCGATTATTTCGAAAACAATGCTGTACAATCAATGAAATTTTTTTAAGCGGTTAGAATACATAGAACAACCTAAAGGCAATGTACGCTTATGGCAATGTGATGTCTGGTGGTTTTTTTCTGCCATGAAAATCGGAATTTTAGCTTCAAAGAGGCATAATTTACGATCGAAATAGAAACGTAAATTATCTCCAAAATTACAATCTTACTAGAAACGTATTTTTTCACACCCCTGCACGGAAAGTTCATACTTTCTTCCCGCTCATCAAAGAGCAAAATACGAACTTTGCTTTGCAGGCGTGTTAAAAAAACGCATGTGCAGCTCGGACGGAAAGTCTTGACTTTCCGCCCTTGATGCATAATATACTATTACGATTTACTTATGGGTAATTTATGGGAAAAAAACATCGTATTTTAACCGTGAAATGGCTTTTCTTTTCTTCGTCGTTAATTGCAGACAAGTAAACGTAAAATACAATAAAAATCATCGTAATTTACGAATAAGAAACTGTAAATTACATTGGAATAACCGTAATTTACGAATACGAAATCGTTAATGATGTTTATGAACCCATGTAGGATTTGCCGATATATACAATACGGCGAAACATCCGTCCAATATCTGCTCGCCGAACATCGGGGCTCTGATTAAAGTGTTGTGTACATAGATGAGACGAGCGTATTAGCCCAGGCACTTTAGCTCGAAAAATATGTGTAAAGAGAAATTATTCCGAGGCCGGTGATAATATATCAAATTATTCAGAAAATTCCCCTGAACAACATATCAAAAAAGGTCCTGTCCGGATGGACTACCAAATTAGTTATTAATGAACAACTATCAATTATTTATGCGCCAACGCCAAGAATACTCATAACTTGAGTTGGATACATCCAATTGGGATTAAAAAAATACTAGAATTTAGAGGATGAAATTATCTATGAATTCATAGCAAAAATCTACACTCAAAAACTTACGGTTTTTGCGTAAAAAATTCCCAAAGACTTTTTTCCTTTGATTTCTGCTAGATGATCAGCTGCTCTCTTAGCTCCTCCCCTTTTGACGCGCGCGCCTCGTGTAACGCAGCGCCTCGTGTAACGCAGCGCCATGCGCAGTAAGTATGAAATCATGAGATATACGATTTTTATTTAATCATTCAATCGCGTGATTTTTGGACACGTTAGTTGTTTTTATTTGATACAAAAATTTAATTGCAGATCGTATAAAATAAATCACTGAATAATGTTGGCGTCAGTTGTGTATTATAAATTATTGTTGGGTATTTTCTAAATCCAAAAGCAGTAAAGATGCTANATAAATCACTGAATAATGTTGGCGTCAGTTGTGTATTATAAATTATTGTTGGGTATTTTTTAAATCCAAAAGCAGTAAAGATGCTATTGGCATCGTCACCACGTTTGATATCATTAAGTCTAGACTCTTCCTATAATTGGATTTTTTACCTTTGTACTAAGTGGTATGATTCATGCTACCTGGCACTACCTGGACCCCCCCGCAGAGTCCAAGACATCACTGTCTAGTTTTGCCCTCCCGTTTCGTGTGTATATGTGAGGTGACCTTTTCGATATACTTGGATACGGACCGTTTTTGTACCTGCCCCCCTCCATTACTCTCTGGAGCCCCAGCTGTCCTTGCATCTGTTGAATTAGGGTGGACCCAAGCTAACGGTGTCTTTCCAGTTTCTGTGCGTCTTCATAGTGAACAGTTTGCCAGATTCTTCGTGTTGTGTGAATACTGATTCTCCTTAAAATATTCTACAATGTCTCATCCGGGTTTTTGCTTTATTTGTGATGAAAGTTTAGCCGATGGTCGTGACGTTAAATCGATGAAACAAAAGGGCATAAATACTTCCATCGCCAAAAGTAAACAAAGAGGGGATGACAAGTGGAAGATTCTTGAAAATTTGACTGAAGTGCGCGTTCATGAATCTTGTCGTGTTAGCTAGAATTTATCGAAGAAAAAGGGACCCATTCCATCATCATCATCAACACAACCGGAGCCAGCTTTTGATTTCGAGACTAATTGTTTTCTATGTGCCACATTATGGAAGCCGATTAATAAACCTGGACGACTGGTAGCTACAAACCAATTACAGGTACAAATTGAAAGATTCATCAGTCTTCGCAACGATGAATGGGCGCAGACTGTTCAGAAGAGAATCCAGTCAACATCGTTACTGGAGGCCCAGGCTCGATACCATAACACGTGTTATCGTCAATTCACCTACATCGCATCTGAAAATTGTCCAGGATGACCAAGAATAGAGGATTTAGAAACTGCCTTTGCTAAAGTATGCCGCTACATAGAGGAAAGTGAGGATTGTCAATTTTCTCTCGCAGAATTGATGAACAAATTGGAAGGTTTCACAACAACACCTGCAACATTCAAACAGAAGCTACGTAATAAGTACGGCTATGATATCATCATCATCGAGTATCCAGGAAAATCGACTATCGTCTGTTTTCGTAATACTGGTTACAAGATTTTAGTCGATAGCTGGTATCAACAGAAGGCTACAACGCCAGAAGAACGACTCCGTATAGTCCTTGCTGCGGCCGACATCATTCGAGAGAACATCAGGAGCCGAGTGTATAATACTTCGTCGTATCCTTCGCCGGAAGAATTATTCAATACTGTCGAAGAAGATATACCTGACAGTTTAACTACTTTCTTGGATCGAGTGTTACTGAAAGGCAAGAAAAATATTGAGGAGAAACTTACTACGAAACGTGACAGCATTGCCCACGCTATTGTATCAATAGCACGTCCAAGATCATCAGCCAGCCTCAGTGAGCCAACGGTGATCAAGAAACGACGTTTGAGGAAATGAAAAATTTCCACTGAAAGAGATAAATGTCAATAATTAATATTCCTATTGATTAACTAACAACAATTGAATGATATAATTAATCATTCATTTTTATTTACAGATCTGAGCTGCTATTGAACTTGGACGACCAACTGAGGAGGAACACACAACGACACATAAATTTTAAAAATTAATCATTCAACAAGTTACAAATTTATAAATTTAGGGAACAGTGGGGTAAAATGAACCATCATTTTGTACCACACTCCCCCAATATTTTATCATTTCTTTCAATCACTGTAACATTAATCATGAACGCGCGTACCTGGTCAGGTTTTCCTCAGTGAGGTTTCCCTCGGCCCTAGGCAAATGCGGGTACATTTTAACATCAGAATAAAAATAATCCTTGCGACAAGTTGATACTTAAACCCTGTCATGAATGTTTAATTTATTCCTATCACCAAAAAATAATAAATACATGCAATATATCTATTATCTTGATAGATAAAGTTCACAGCATGAATACGCAGCGTTCATAGTCTGATGTCAAACTTACTGTGCATGGCACGGCGTTACACGAGGCGCGCTCGTCAAAAGGGGAGGAGCTAAGAGAGCAGCTGATCGTCTAGCAGAAATCAAAGGAAAAAAGTCTTTGGGAATTTTTTACGCAAAAACCGTAAGTTTTTGAGTGTAGGTTTTCACTATGAATTCATAGATAATTTCATCCTCTAAATTCTAGTATTTTTTTTATCCCTATTGGATGTATCCAACTCAAGTTATGAGTATTCTTGGCGTTGGCGCATAAATAATTGATAGTTTTTCATTAATAACTAATTTGGTGGTCTATCCGGACAAGACCTTTTTTGATATGTTGTTCAGGGGAATTTTCTGAACAATTTGGTATATTATCATCGGCCTCGGAATTAATCGAGCACTAAAATCTAAAGTGCCTGTATATACGGCTATATACGGTGAGTCACTCACCGACTCGAGAATTGACTCCCAGCACAATCGAGCACTAAAATCTAAAGTGCCTGGGCTATATACGGTGAGTCACTCACCGACTCGAGAATTGACTCCCAGGACTCGCGATCAAATTCCACCGGGGGCAATTTTTTTTTAATTACATTTTTTTCCTTTTTGGTTCACTGGAATGGATGAGAATAGATTATAAAACGATTATAAACTATTGGAACTAATATGTATGAAAGATTTTAAAATTTTGTTTTACCAATGGTTGGCTGATAATCGACACCAATGTTGGGCGTACATCTGTGTCAATGATGGCGCGAAGTAACAACATTCGGCGGAACATCGGCCGAAGATCGCAGTCGATTATCCGGGAACTCGACGCCGAGTTTGGCACGATGTTCACTTCGTGTTGCCCACTTGAGTGCCCCATTGAGTTGCGATGGCCACTTCGTATTGCCCTGCATGGGTAATCGTAATTTACGCTTCAACTTCAAGGGTAAAATACAAAAAGCGTAAAAGACTTCTTGAACGTAATTTACGTTTAGGTTTTACTGTGCAAAGACATCATCTATACTACATACACAGCTCGAATTATTATCTGTGTCTTCGGTATGAAATGCCGGAAATTATCAACAAGTGATACTTTCCCCGATGTTATAGGAAAAATCCCCATTGAAAAATGACGTATTCGATTAATTTTTCTATTATTTGATATTACAATTTCGACCACAATTTTCATGATTTTTCTGAATTTTTACAGAATAATTGATCTGAAATTAACAGTCATTATTTATTCTATGATCGAATTCCTTCTGCTGGATTTTTTAACAATGAGACTTCCTGAAATTTCAGTAAAAATATGACTTGATAAATTGATAAGTGTATTTGAATTCACTTCAATTCTGCTTCAAGTTTGACATTGCTTGAGTTTTCTCTCCCTAAACCAAATTCAATTGCACTCTTTAGGAAACTACTACTAGACTGAAATCACATTGTTTCAATTACGTAAAAAAAAAAACCTGCGAGAAATTACCAAATTGAAATATCATCCATTTCCAACTCTTTAGATTGGAGACAACTTTTCTTCCAACAGAAAATTCCCTTCTCTCAGCACAGAGCAGAGAAAGGGCTCCCGATTGTTCAAGTTTGTGCAACAAGAGAACCATAACCCATCGACGGATTTGAAAAGCACTAAAAGGAAAAGGTAATACCTTGCTCAGGTCAAAAGGTTCACTCGCCGCCCGTCTATTATTCTCTAGTAAGAAACTCTGGACTTTTACGGCCATAAAACACCGTAATAAAACCTTCCGAAAAATTAATAACTGCTGGTCAAGGACTGCAGCCATAAAACAAGGGAACTAGAGTCGTTGAAACAGAATATTCTGCCACCCAGGAACACTATTTATTTGAATTAAATAGATGTCTTTAATTACAATTTTTTATACGTTTCAACAATGTCATTGCTAGAAATGAATAAACTTGTTTACTTGTTTCAAATGAAAGAATTTAATTATATTTAATAAGCAATTAATTCTTTCATTCTTTTTAGTCAATTTAATTTCCAGAACGATGATTATTCATATCAAATAAATTTATGTTAATTTCGAAGAAAAAATGTATCTCAAATAAATAAATTCTCTTAATATAAAAGACAAATTTATTTATTATTAAACTTATTTATTCCTTATTAAAAAGTCATTCATTTAATATCAACCGAACTTCATATAAAGAATTTTCACTTTAGATAAAAACTTTATTTAGTGCTATTTAAATAAACGTATATATTTGATTTAAATAAATTATTTCTGTGGGTGTGAAATCGAAGGAATTCACGATAATGATGAGAATGTTATTGAAAAAGTTGGTAATAAAGGAACGAAAAATTGGCGCGCAAAGCGATTAAGGTTAAGGGAATAACTTGGGGGATTCATTTTTATTTTTGCATGAAGTAATTTCCTATCTCATTTGGAACAAGTCCAGATGCAATGAATTATCATTAGCAATGAAGGGAAAATAGGATAATACATTACCTTGATGAATTATTCAATGGAGAATTCCTAAAGAATTCACAGACAAAAAGTTTTTGAAATTTCGAAAGAACATGGATAGATGTGGGAAACTCGCTTTCTTAAAATGCATCATTCATTGGATGATGAACGGTAGCTGATTTTGGTATTCCTTGTAGAAAAAAAGTGCTAAAATCAGTGCTGAATTATTCTCATTTTTATAATTTTTTTGATTGAATTTAGAAATGAGTTTGCAAAATGAACTTTTTTTAAAATTTTTAGGAAGTTCCAAATTTGAAAAAACAACACAGAGATAAATAAGTTTTGATTTTTAGAGACCTGTCATTGATTTTTAGTACCCCATTGCTAATTTTTATGAATCTCTCCCCTATTTCAAAGGATTCACGATTGTAAAATTCACTGCATGCACAATTTTGCAATTCAATTATTTTATTCAAGGGGTTATTTACTGGTGAAATCACTGTGTCAGTCTGGAATGAAATCCCATGAAATCATGTTACATCAGTAAAATCATTTGATTTCACAAAATCGTTGAGATGAGAAAGTTTCTTTCGAAACGTATATGAAATAAAGAAAAATTTATTATCGACTCATCACGTTTTTGACGAATATAGTTTACCGAGAGGGATCCTCTCACCAGGACAGCATAGAAAGAAAAACGAGATACAACTCAGTCGAATTCTAGGATTCTCAAAATAGATCTATATTTCTCGGGAATCTCACAAATCGTCGTTAAACGTGTTCGGTACTGAAGTTCAAAAAAAAAAAGGTTGGGAAAAAAATTCAAATCTTTGTGCAGATTTTTTAAAATAAATTTTTTATCATAGGAAAAAAGCGAATATAAAGAGTTCGAACTTAGAAACTTATACTTTCATTGTCCCTCGTAAAATGAGTTTCCTGTTGCAACATGTTCGCAATTCACAAGCACAAACAATTCTTATTTTCTCACCCGGTCTAATTTTCTTGAGATACCTAGAGACAATTGCGCAGATAGGTGAAATCGAAAATTTGAAATCATGTGAAATCATTTGAAATCATTTGAAATCAGCAATCATTGTGTCACAATATTCGAGAGTGAATAACCCCTTGAATTTATTGCTAATTTTTAATGAGAATTTTCAGGGATCTATATCTAATTTTCATGAATCTTTAACCCCTTACAAGACGTGGCTCGGTTGGTGGACGTGTGAGGCTCGTAGGAAATATTTTCTTGCATTTCTCACAGAGGTGTGCAGTCCAATCAGCTACTGATTTCTCATCTTGCTGATTACTTAGCGACCAGCCAGGGTATGTGTCCTACGAAGGGTGAGGTGAAACCGCTGTTCATTAGGCCCTTTAGAACAGAATCCATGCGCCGCTCTTTTCAAGTGTGCAGCCTAACTCTGGAATGACATTCTCCCGTCCATCTGTGATAGTTCATCCTATCTTGTATCCTTCAAGACAGCCCTCTGTGAATACCTCAGGGATAACCCCTAAATAACCCCTCCATCATGCTTCCCTTTGTTGCTCACAAACATTCTTCTATATGCGGCTCTTCTTCTGGTTGTCTAGCGATTTTTTTTATCATAACTTCACTTTTCCCTTTCGTCCTTTTTCTTATGTGAGTTCCGCGTATACACTATTCATTTTCCTATTATTCTACTTTAGCTACGTGTAACTTCTCCTTGATTCTTGTTGTTTGTTGTTAATTTTTCTGCTGTGTGACTATCTCATTACTTTATTTGGTACAACATAATGTACAGTGACGAAACTAGACGAAATTTTGTAAATTCAAAAAAAAATGTCAAGGGATGTTGGAGAAAATGAAAACACCATTTATCTAATTGTCATTTTGCGTCGTTTCGCTGATTATTTTAGCTTCATCAGGCTCGTGACTCGATTAACTTTTAGCCTCATTGATAAATAAACCAGTTATGCATGGAAACACAACTAGCAACATTAAATTTAACGCAAACAACAGAAAAGGCGTTAATGTCGACGATCGAATAGTTCCTTTCCAGAGATCACAATAACAAGTTAAATTTTGAAGAAGTCGATTGTTAATAGTATTCATCAATTTTCAATTATTAAATTAATCATCAATTAAATATCCAAATTCCCAATGATTTTATCAATCAATAATTGAATTCGAAGGATTGACGATTATTTGGCTAATCAAAAATCCCTTTTATGAAATTTAGGAATATTTGCTTAATCGTCGATTTACAATTCCATATTGTCAATTATTTGATTCGTATTCAATTAAAAATTTATATTATCAATTATTTTATAATCTTCAAATTTCAACGAAAATGTTACTAAAACTAATGATTGATGCCGATCCATGGTCCTCATTAAAACCTGATTAAATTCCGGCTATACACTGATTAAACCTTCATAGAACCTTGAGTAAACCCGGACTGGAAACCAAATAATCAGAACGAAATAATACGCAAAACTTTGATGACATTTCAATAGAAGATGATATGATAACATGGAAAAATGAGAAAGAATAGTAAAAATAGAATTGAAAAAAAACAGAACTTATTCGGAAGCAAATTGCTAATTCATGAGCTACAATTACTATATTCTCATCTATAAAAAAATGTCATTGTCGGCTTGTTTTTCCTGTAAAGTGACAACTACATGGTCAGTTTTTCCTCCAATCAAGCTTTTCCCTCGGCGATTGACACATGTATTACATGGGGCATGGGGGAAGAAGGAGGAGGAGGAGGAGTAAGTTATAAATACCTATAAAAGGTCAACGAAAGAGGAAAAAAATATAAAAATCCCTCAGCACTATATTCCCCCGTAACAACCCTCTATTAAATTTTTTATTTCAATTATTATTAGTAAAAGTTCTTTGACCGTAGATTTTCAATTCAAAGGAGGGGTTTCATCGGCCTTGCGGTCATAAAATAGACGATTTTAATTTAAAATCCTTCAATGAAACTTAGTCGACGTTTCGGTTTCAAATCGAAAGCCCTCATCAGGACAAAGCTCGTTGAAACAAATATTTCTGAAAGAAATATACAAAGATTCCAATTTTCCAAAACTTTTTACAATTAATTACCAGTAAACTATGTATATCAATCTTACCTCATCAAATTTCCAAACAAATTAGCATGAAATGATCAAAACTGACTTTTTATTTCAATTCTCAACTGGATGTTGATATATTGATCACTCCATTTTTACTCAACCATTAGTGTTTTCACCGCCACACCTGAGTAACCTTCACATACCTCAAGTCATGCAAATAGAGCTTCTCCCACCCCCTTGCATGCATTAAATACCTCATAAGCCCACACGCAATAACTAAAACCAATGTTTCCATTTCCATATATCCCTTCAGCACCACCGCACAAAACAATAGTTGAATATTATCCTCCTGCTACCGTCCCTCAATTTTCCGAGGGTTAATCCCATGATATTATACCGCATCATAATTTGATATTCAAAACACAAAATGTTCATTCATTTGTCAACTGCTTCGGGCTTCATTTTGAAATTCATATTTTCCAGTGTTTAGTCGGGCAATATGATCTCATTTAGGAATCACTTCGCACTGCCCGAAAATTCACATCAAATAAGTGAGAGGCGCCCTGTTACTCTTACAACGATATTAATCCTTATTATACCACTTTACACCCGAATTGTATATGCATTTTCTCCCTTGATACCAACATATGGATGCCAGCGAAAATATCGTACCAACATATGGATGAGATTATTAAATAATTTCATCACAGTTTATTACTTGCTGTCGAGCGTTTTCCCTACGGCAAGGGTGGGTTCGCGCATTGTTCATGTATGTGAGAAGGCATGAAAACTAATTAAGAAACTATTTTTTTTCCTCACCATGCCACCCGAGAAATGCGTTAGAATTTATGGACGTGAGGGTGGAAATGAAAACTTTAGCTGCGTATTATAACGTCTATACTCGTGTACTTTTCATAAAACCTGAGCGGAATAATGTACGTATAAATGCTCGTGTGAGTCTCTTGTTTTCATACAACCACCTCCGTTCGCCATTTACTGCACCTGTTCGTGCGAAAAGAACAGCAAATTATAGTTTTATATAGGATGAATGACGATGGGTTCGGTGGGGAATAATAAGCATTGAACCATGAAGGTTGAAGTTTTATTGGAATTTTCAATAGAGGCACTTCAAATTTCAAAAGGGTTATGGATTATCCAATTCAAATTCTGGTGAAAAACAGAAGGTTTCTAGCACTTTTCTGATTTAGTAGTTAAATTTCGTTAATTAGTCCTGGATTTTAGTGCAATCGGAATTTCAGTGAGATTGCTCTTACAGAAGTTTTTATCGGAAGTCGAATAGGACATGAATGCTAATGAAATTTACAATATTTTCGTGACAGTTTTACTTGAAAAATATTGAATTTTTTAAAACACAAACCTCAAAATTCTAAAAGAAAATAAATTAATTCCAAAAGAAGATTTTTTTTCCCATGTTAAATGAAATGGCCCATCACGCAACGTTGCCGGAAACTCGCTAAATGCGCCCGGGTAATATAGAGTAAATTCGGCAACGTTAAAGCCTAAATAACACGACGGCGCATTCCTGGTGGACGTGACCAAATTCGGTGAGTCGCGTAGGGTGACCAGATTAGGGTTAAAACGAATATTCAGGAAAAGGTTGAATATTTTAACGTCGGGGCAATGTTGGCTGTCAACATGAAAATAATTTTGGCTGCTAACGTTGGGGCCATGTCGGCCGACAACGTTGGAACAATGTCGGCTGCCAACGTTGAGAAAATTCAATTCATCATGAGTTGTTCAAGTGATGAATTAAATAAGAATGAATTGGATGATTGAGAGTGATATTATGAGAATTCATAATGAATCATTAAGTTCAATTAAAATACATCGTCATAGAAATTCCATTAGGAAGCAAAGTTCTAATTTATTAGCAAAAACATATTGACGATATTGTGACGAAAGCAATTATTTGTTTAGAAATTTCCAAGACCCTTACTGGAAATTACAGTGGAAAATTCTTAATAGCGTATCCAAGGAATCATCACAATATTCAATAAGTTGCTCACCCAACTGCATGCATAATGCAGTGGTAAAATTACACTGCTTTTCGAATCCGAGAGGTAGAAGATCGCTCTTAACAAGAATGCCCTTAAGAATTGAATGAAATTACATGAAAATTTGAAATTCTCTGGAGATTTGATTCTGTCAAACGATTCTACCCCCACAATGGGAAAGCGACAGCGACATTTCCGCTACAAATTCGCTTGTTTTTTATCACATAATTTTTGGTCAAAATCAGAGAATTCCCACACTTGGCTGAAGCTTGACGTTTTTTTTCTCTTATAAACTGCCGGGGGAAACATCGGAACGCATATGTACGATGTCAACAATGGGGTGAAAAGTTTTACCAGATGGAATTATCGATGAACTCGACGAATCAGGGCGGGGGGGGGTAAAAGAGGGAGAGGGCTCGAAACTTTTCTAATAGATTGGGCCGCGAACCGTGTCGTTGCCTAATTCACTGGGGTGGGGGTGTTACCTCCAGTAGGAGGTGAGTAAAGAACGACGAGATAGAGGGTGTTGATGAGTTACAGGGGTATTGGCGGTTTCGTTGCTGTGATTAACTGGAGAAAATTACATACCACTTCGTTTTTTTCTTCCGTAAGCGATGCTGCTTTTATGGGGGAGTAATTACATTCTTGGTGTAATTACTTCCACAGTAAAGATTTCTATTAGTTAATTGGGGGTGGTGATTTTTTTTGTGGATGAAGAGGTGAACGAGGGGTGATTAAATTTCATGGGAATTTAATTTAATTTTTTTTATGAGTGCGAAAAGAAGGGTTGTGTTGGGGACATGGAGATGATTGGGTTAATGGAGATAATTATTAGTTGATTGGCACGTTTATATTTCGGCGTTCAAATTGTTGGATATTGATTGGAATTTTATCGACAGTTACATGTCGATGTTGAATGTCGTTAGTTGGGATGGAATTTACACGGTAATTGTTCATGAACTTTCTGGTGATGGACTCATTGAGACTTTGTGATGGACTCATTGAAAAAAAATTAAGATGTTTGAGTGCCTCATCAATCATCACACGGAGAAAAAAGTTGAAAAATTACCGAACAAGTCAAGTAATCGTGCAGCGAACTCAATTTTGAGTACTTTTTCACCTTATATAGCAGGGGAAAAAGTGGGTATTGCTGTACAAGTTTGACCCAAAATTAATTCATGTTTTTATATATGCATTTGGTTTATTTTTACGGGGCATTTAGGGGAACAATAGGAAAAAAGTGCGAAACGAATAGTGAATTTTCCTTCGTTGACCCGAGAAAATTTTTTAAACGTGAGGATAATTTGTCCCGAAAATGTAAAATTACCCTGCATTCCATCAAAAATTATCCCAGTAAACGTGAATGATTGCTCAATCCCGGGAACGAAAATTCAAACGGGCCAAGATTGGACAGGTACTGGCAGCCGAGCTGCCGAGTCTTGGGTGCCGATCCTTAATCGGCTTTGGACCAGCCTCGGCTAGCTACTGGTTTGATAACATTGGGCCGATATTGGCTGCTAAGCGTCGGCCGATGATCTGCACCCATGACCCACCCAATATTCATTTTTAATAGTTGGAAAAATTAATTAATACATTATTCTTTTATTATTTCTAGTACTAATACTATTCCAAATGCAATATTTAGAGAATTATTCTGGGCTAGTTCTCCAATTACGAGGATTTCGCCAGCTATACATAACAACTTTAAAACACACGTTATTTCTCTAAGAACAAAAATATTGGAAGTATACCCTTGGACCGTAATGAAATCTATTTTCAGGGCACTGAAAATTTGTTTTCCTTACAAAATCTTTTCGACAGCTATAAAACATAGCAATACAAAGCGAAGCAGTTTCACGTCAAAAGGTAAAGACAAAAAAGGCGATGGCGGGAATCCCCTCGCTATTTTTTTTCGATCAGTTGGTATTTAAGCCTCCTGAACTGGTTCAGTGAGCACCGCGCCCGTTTTTGTTTTTTTCTTTTCAAAGAAATAAGAGTCAGTGAAAATCTGAATAAATTACAATGCCTACTTTCAACTATATTGAATTTATTAAGAATTTTTATTCCGTTTTTGCATGGATTGTGTACCAAAAAAGTATGAAAATGCGAATCGCTTAGCATCCCCTTGTGTAACCTCTAAAAATATCATTTCGGCTCAAAATTAAATCAACTTTTTGCATTAAATCGTCTTTTTTTCCGGTTGTATTACCATTTCCTATTCGTTGAAAGTTGAAACCTCCCTCTAAACCCAAAGTTAATCATTTTTTTTAAACGTAGTTTTACGGACAGTGTGATGAAAAAAACTTCAAAATGAGAGGTCACTCGTTTTAATTTGAAATGTTCAACAAAAACCATCAGTAAAATCCCGAGCAGAAATTTTAGTACTTAATTGGTCAGGCCCTGCTCCGCTGCCCTATGCAGGATTTGCCGATATATACAATACGGCCAAACATCGGTCCAATATCCGGTCGCCGAATACCGGGGCGCGATGAAAGGCGAAAAATCGGCCCAATATCTGCTCGCCGAACATTGGGTCCCCGATAAAAGACCACACATCAGCCGAATATCTGCTTGCCGAACATCGGGACTCTGATTAAAGGCCAAACATCGGGCCAATATCTACTTGCCGAACATCGGGGCTCTGATCGAAGGCCAAACATTGGTTCAATATCCGGGCACTAAACGTCGAGGCACCGATGAAAGGCCGCTCCACGGCCGATGATCGGAACCGACTGAAGGGTACTATGGCGGGGTCCATAGCTGGAAAAAAAATAGAATTCAATGAAAATTGCTGAACAGAATATTCGATCCATTTGAAAGCCGTGTGCAAAATGTCAAGACCTCTACTTAAACAATAATAATGGGAATAATTTTTGAAGTTGCTACTTATACACGCAGTTGAATGGGGCATCGGTAATTTTTGTGAATTTCCTACGTTATCGATAGATCAATATTTTCCATCATCAATAATTTGCAACATTTTCCACACAGCTTTCAAATGGATCGAATAATCTGTTCAGCAATTTTCATTGAATTCTCTGCTTTTTTTTTCCAGCTATGGATCCCGCCATAATACCCTTAATATTTGTAGGCTATTTTTCGAATAAATGGATGGATAGTATGCATTCATCCTCTTTCCTAATATACAGAATATAGATATCGATACCTCAAATGAAAGCCTAAATATTTTAAGAATAATAAGAATTAATTGTAAATTAATTAATTAACTCTTCTCATCAGAGTTACACTTTCATTAACTAATTATTCATAATCACATTCGCGGATTCAAACAAACACAACATGTGGTATTTATATTCCCGAAAAAAATTTGTCTTCATAAGAAATTTCAGATGGCTCAGTGGACAGCACGCTTGACTATTACTTTGCTTATCAATTACCAATAAAATTAATACTAAAATATCTCCCTTATAAAATCTCTAGCGGCAATGATAGAATCCCACCAATAGTAATTAAACACCTACCCGATAGAATGGTAAAGGACTTAACTATAATAATCAACAATTCACTGAATAATTCTTACTTCCCTGAAATGTGGAATACAGCCACAGTTATTCCCATCCATAAAAAAGGCATAAATATAGACGAACCAGTAAGCTATCGCCCCATAAGTATGACACCATCGTTGAGTAAAGTTTATGAAGCAATAATTAATAACTCCATTCTGAGACACGAAAAAGAGAAAGAAATAATTCCAAACAACGAATATGGTTTTAGATTTCAACATTCTACGTTACATGCGGTCAACAAATTGTTGTCTGATGTTTACGAGGAATTATTTAAAAATAATATGATTGGAGCAGTTCTTTTAGACCTCGAAAAAGCCTTCGACTCCATCTGGCTTAATGGTCTCATTTACATTCTCTTAAAAAATGATTTTCCAGTTCAGTTAGTAAGAACAATATGGAACATGACTCATGGAAAAAAATTTAGGGTGATTAACCATAATAATTCATTAAGTTCTACTTTTGAAATTAGAGAGGGATTGCAACAAGGCACCATTAATTCGCCATACTTATTCTCTCTGTACACTGCTCATATGATTGATTCTTTTGACCTTAATAAAAACAATAATACACATTCAATAGCATATGCAGATGATAGGATAATATATGTCTCCGGAAGAAATGGAGATTCAATTGGCAAAATTCTGAATCCACTAATAAACAAAGTAAACGAAATGTATTCAATATGGAACCTCAGGGTTAACCCAGACAAGAGCGAAACAATATTATTCAGAAATCCTTTTGAAGGTATGTCTAAAAAAACAAAAGAAAGCGTTAAAAACTTTCAAATCAAAATCAAAGACAACAACACAAACATTGAAACGATAATACCTCATAAAAATATAGTTAAATATTTGGGAATAAATATTGATGAACTCACCAGATGTTCTAAACATATTGACATACAAATCGAAAAAGCTCGAAAACGTTACAAATCTTTAGGATTTTTGTTTCATAATAAACATAGCAATAAAAGAGCGAGGGTAATATGTTATCTCCTGCTAATCAGACCTCTGCTAATCAGACCTCAGCATATGGTGCTGAGATTCTTTGGAATATGGGGGCCCATCAAATGGAATGTCTGAGACTATTCGAGAGAAAATGGGTCAGAACTTCAATGTTTTTGTATAGATCCGAACATTCAAATTATCAACATCAAGTTAATAATAAAATCCTTTACGATCGTGCAAAAGTTCCCAGGATCAATAACTTCAGGTTAAAACTAGCGAGAAACTATTACGAGAAGTTGAAAAATATAAAAAATGAAACTATAAATAATTTCACAGTCTTCCAGCATGACGAAGCGATTGGCAGAGCCAGATGTGGCAATATAAAGCCACAATATTTTATAGAATATGATAAAATTGGTCTATTCCAAGATGAAATGAATAGACCAATTTTATATCATATTTCAAGACATAAAAAGAATAATAGAATTCCAATTGATGATTTTTTAAATTACGAATTAAAATACTGTAGAGATATTCCTAACATCGACATTGATGATTTTTATCGAGTAAAGAAAAAATGCTGGTGGCTTGAAAATAACGATAAATTCATGCAAGAATTAAATGTCAGATACGAGATATATAAAGAACAAAATAGAAATCAAAATCAAAATAGAAGAAGAAGAAATAATTTTGGTCCTCCATAAAATTTTTAATTAGTTAGAATAAAATCAAAAATAATAAAAAGCACTGAGACACTGTCAGTATTGAATATTTTTAATAAATTTAAATAAATAAACTAGATAATGCGGTAATTAACACAGTATCAATTGATATTAATATTTTACTCAAACAAGGAAGGTTTAAAAAAGTAAAAACAATAGGGTCTTCACAATCCTGTTTTATTTCTCTTTAATCTTGTAATTAACTTAGCGCTGTTTTTTTTCACTATCAATTACACGCACAAAAATTTTTCTTTTTTTTTTCTTTGTAAATCTTTATTTTTTGGGCGCCTCAACAAAAATATATTCAAACGCTCCTGAAGGGAGCATTTAACCAAGAATATCAGTATGAAATAAAACAAAATAAAATACATTACTAAATTAAACACGAGAACTACAATGTGGCCATAGTTTATCATAACACAAATAATTTCCATTCATTTTTTTATATACCTGTTTTTTTTCTTGTAAATTACTGTACATATGTAAATATATTGTTGTCTATTTCAATAAAAACATGGTTAAGCAAAAAAAAACAGCGCGCTTGACTACAGATCAGAAGGACCCGCGATCAAATCTCACCGGGGGCAATTTTTTATTTTTTTAAATTCCATTTTTTTCTTTTTTGGTTTACTAGAATTGATAAGAAGGATTATAAAACGATTATAAACTATTGGAACTAATATGTATGAACCATTTTAAAATTTTGTTTCACCGATGGTTAGCTAATAATCGACGCCAATATTGGCCGCACATCGGTGTCTATGATGGCCCGAGGTAACGTCCCAACGTTCGGCCGAACCTCGGCCGAAGATCACAACCGATTATCGGGGAACTCGGCGCCGAGTTTGTCCCGATGTTGGGCCACTTTATATTGCCCTGCATGGGGCGCGGTACAAAAGATTCGATCCTGTTAAGGTTACCACATCAGAGCCTGATAGGAAATGTAATGCAAAGCATAATCAGGACCTGATTTCCATACCGGATAAGGGCCACGACAACCCTAGTCGAAATCAAATGTCCGAGTGCCGTCGCCCGGACTTCCCAGGGCCGACTCTCATATAGCATACGTGTGGCTAATGGCGGAACGTTCCCGCTAGAGCACCCAATCTACGCGACAAAATGTACGGGCGCGCGCGCCCACCGAATGTCGCCCTGCCGATCAGAATTTCTACTAGGGAGGTGACCACATTTCGCCCTTATCTGGTTCACTGTCCTTGTTACTAATCAATAAATTACTAGAGAATAATAAATAAATAAACAGTGGTTCCAGAACAAGAAGGTGGAGGAAATGAATCAATAATAATTCTGTACCCTACCCACTCGACCACCGTGTTATTATTGAAGACGCTCATTTGTTTTGTGTATATCAATAATACTCCTAATACAATTATAGTATTGGACTAAATCTACAATGATATTATAATAATTAGTATAAGTTTCCTGATAATTATCCCCCGTCCCCTCCGGTATTCCTTAAATCATCAAAATGCAAGAATTCATGTTTGACGCAATTCAAGCAAATTAAAATTTTTTTTATCAAGTTTTGTTTATTACCGTTTTTTTATTATTGGGAGTGCTAATAAGCATAATACACTGAGAAAAATCCGTACGATATTTCAAAGTCGCGCTCAACATCGAAAAAAATTGAAAAGCGCCATCTTTGTTTCAAAGTCGCGCTCTTGATTCGATGTCAACCTTTGATTTAAAGTTTCTCACGCTCTTGATTTATAGGAATCAAAATTGAAGTCTAAGGTAACTGATTCAATGTTTCACGTCGATGAATTGTGAGCATGGCCTACGATTCGAGGTGAGAAAAATGTATGCATTTCACAGGTATGTACATTTGTTTTAACACCCAGAGGTCTAAAAAACAGATCTGTCTTCGAAAAAAACAAATCGCGCCAGCGATGAGAAAAAGAGATTGAACGATTCTGCGAATTCAAGGAGGCCCATCCCCCTACCCCCCAAAGCCAACAGCCGTGTGTCACCACTCATGCGCGGACACGCTGAAAAAAATTGAATATCAACACGACGAAAACCAACAAAAACAGGCGCAGTTGAGACGCAATTTTTCATTCGTCGGGAAGACGTGAAGTGATGAGGATGATGAGCCTGAAACTGGCGAACGATTCTGGCGAACGATATCCACAACTTTTGGAGCGGACTGTAATGCCGACGCTCCAAAGGGACTGCGGACGGGGGCCAACTTTTTTACCCCTAATTTTTATAAATAATTAAGGAACAAAATATGTTTAACACATCCTTACCCCTCCATATGCATACTGTTACGTCATGATTTGACAGACTTACCTTCAATAAATCCTGAAATATGAGTATTTAAATTACCTGTTTTAGCCTATCCGTTAAGATAATAGCTGGGGATGGTGAGTGCTTTTTAGATAATCCAGAAATAAAAAGAAACAGATTTTTGATTAATGTGGATTTCTGACTTTATTCCAATAATTTTCCTTCTGATTTTTACGAATTCTGATAACAATGGTATTCAATGATTCAAATTGATTGAATCATTCCATTCAAATATTTATTTTTATTCATTATCAAATGCCTTTGAATTCTTTTGAATCGATATTCGATTAATCAAAAAAAAAAACAAAAAAATGTAATAATTAATTATGTGTCCTCTCATCTGTTCGCTGAGTTTGACGTCAGAATGATGAACAAATTTAATCATTCAGAACTTGACTCTAACCTTGAATGAGATTTTACAAAAATAATTAGAATTGATTGATCAATAATCAATAATTATTGGAAATGTTTACTTCTGAGTTTAAAGAATTCAAAGTACTAATAAGGGAAAGAATTTTTCCTTCACACGGAATAACAAGTCTAAACGATTTCAATTCCTGAATGGAATGACTCATTCAAGCACAATGATTCTATTAAACAAAAATAATTGAAGTACAATCAGGAATCTCCCTGAATATAATAATGATAGTTATGATGGAAGGTCTGTTCATTTGACAACAGTATTTGGAGTTAAATATATATAATATACTCATTATCAGACATTGAACATAATTGATTTCAATCGGAAGAAATCGATGCTAATGTCTCTAAGGAAGTAGTGGATAATAAAAGAATTCTTTGATTCGGAAATCCACAAAAAAACAATGGAAATAATCATGATCAATTTAAATTAACTCACGATAGCTGTAATTAAATTTTAGGATATATATAGAATTCGATGAACTGGAAGATGGCCCTCAGATAATGTTCCAGGTAATGCCTCAGGGTTGTCCTTAATAAAGTTTCTAGTCAATAGCCTCTAGTCAATTGCCTCTGATCAATAGCCTCTGGCCCTTTGTTTTCACTGAAGATCTTCGGATGATGACTTTCTCTTCTGTTGTAATTAACTATTCACCTTTGGATTTTTCCACTTTTTCCTTTTTGATCTTACTAGATTTTGGAGTTGTTCTTTTCCGGGACGGAATCCCGACACGACTGATTGACTGCATGGGCGATGCCCTTTTTGCGTCGTCGATTATTAATTCGTGTATGTAAATGCATACACGAATTTTTAATTGTATGGGGGTGGGGAATAAGGTGTGGATGAGTGCTGAGTGGACTCTTTAGAAAGAGGGGGTAAAAATTGGCGTAGCCAGCGCGGTCGCGTTCGGTGGTAAGAGGGGCGCGGAGAAGATGGAATAGGGGAACAAGCGCGCGTGAAATGTTTCCCGGCGCGCGTCGCGCGGGGAAGAGGGAGTAAGTATGATGCGTAAGTGTAAGAAGTGAGGTGAGGGAGGGAAGCATTGGATAATGGTGGGACTGTTACAATGTGGACTGCCTCACAACAGCAACCCGAAACCAGGGCGATAAGGCCCTCGGTAACGCGCGTTTATACCACCCGTGTGGTATGAATCACGAAAATGATTACGTGATCATTCTCAAATTAAAATTTTTTACATCCGGTAAGACGATCGATTTAAAATACCATTGGAATCGTATGATTCCATTGGTATTCAAATATATTTTTTTAATTTTTGAAATTATTATTATTTCCAAAAATTGGAATTAATAATAATTTTCGTACGTCGTTATGACGTGACAATACATTATTTGAATGAAAAATAAAATTGATAAATTTAAATAACAATTTTTAACATTGGGACTTCGAGAGGGGGTGTAGGGAGGATGCATAATAGAGGAGAGTTGAAAATTTTACCCAACAAGGGGAGGGGGTTACAGAGTCTATCTGAGTCACCCCAATCCCTCCGTTCGCATGCGCTAATTGATTAAAAAAATGAAATTGTTGAATAAAAAAAAGAAACCTCGAAAATAGGGATTTCGAGAGGGGGTGGAGGGGGGATCCATAACAGGGGAGGGTTGAAAATTGTGGCCAACAAGAGGAGGGGGTTTTAGAATCGATCTGAGCCACCCCCATCCCTCCGTTCGCATGCGTTAATCGAATAAAAAAATGTAATTGTTAAAAAAAACGAAATCTCGAAAATTGGGACCTCGAGAGAGGATGGAGGGGGGATGCATAATAGGGGAGGGCTGAAAATTTTACTCAGCAAGGGGAGGGGGTTGCAAAGTCTATCTGAACTACCCCCAGCCCTCCGCTCGCAAGCGTTACTGAAATAAAAAAATAAAAATTTTAAATAAAAAAAAGAAATCTCAAAAATTGGGACTTCGAGAGGGGGTGGAGGGGGGATGCATAATAGGGGAGGTTTGAAAATTTTACCCACCAAGGGGAGGGGTTTGCAGAGTCTATCTGAGCCACCCCCATCCCCTCGTTTGTTGAATAAAAATAAGAAATCTCGAAAATTGTGATTTCACAGCGTAAATGGTAGTTAGCAAGGATATATTAACATTAATAAATTCTGAAAGCAGAGGGTGATTGTAAATCGTTTGGTAAACAATGGTACATCAATACCATAGGCCATCGATTAAATTTGAATATACGTAATTAATAAATTTTTCATATAATTTCTTTTTGGGGCTCTACGACAACTATGTCCTCGTCGTGAGTCCTGGGTTACGCCAAGAGTTGGTGAGGATTGAACTCTTCACCAGGAATCTGTTGGTTCCTTTAAGAACTTGGTTACCTCATTGAAAGAAAAGATTTTTTTCACACACCTGCATGGAAAGTTCGTACTTTCCTTCCGCTCATCAAAGAGCAAAGTACGCGCTTTCCTTTGCAGGAGTGTTAAAAAATAGCATGTGCACCTCGGGCGGGAAAACATGACTTTGATGCACAATATACTATTAATTCTTCAAAAAATGAAGGTAATGCCGTATGAAATTAATTTCATTGATTGTCGTAAGAAGGTACGACGGAGTTGAAAAAGGAAGAATACCTTATATCCATTAAATTTGATTTAAAATAAAAACCTGATGCATATAGTAAGAAAGGACCACAGTAATACTCCACTCAAAAACCCACAACTTATACGTTTTGCATCAAAGGAGTACATAGTACCTTTGAAGATATTCGAATTCTAATCTTATACCAATCATTACCAAATCATTATAAAGACGGTTTTGAATACTAGACGTGAAATAAATGAATTGGCCAGGCTAACTGTGTTTTACCATTTCACAGGGGGGTGGCAGGGGAATGCACAATGGGGGAGGGTTGAAAAGTTTATCCCACAAGGGGAGGGGGTTTCAAAATCTATCTGAGCCACCTCCATCCCTCCGTTCGCATGCGCTAATTAAATAAAAAAATAAAATAGTTAAATTTACATAAAAATTTTGAGAATTTGGAATCACTGATATTCGAAACCCCTACATATCGTATCGACTGCGTCCACAAATAAATCCCACTCCCCTGTTAGATCTCGATCTCAATCTCCACTGGTCCACTTGTCCCCTGATTCTCCAGCAGCTGATTCTAAGACCTCGTCATCGTTTGAGTCTATGTTCTCTTCACATTCTAAACTCCCGCAGATTTTTCATACATTTCTTCTATCGAGATGGCACTATTAATAATTTTCACTAAGTTTATCCACAGTTCTCTTTTCAGGTAATATGAAATATTTTAGCTATAATTCAATTGGTGATTTTAGAGCGATTAAACTTTTCTCTTTTCATTCGATTGAAATCAGCATCACATTTTCCTTCTTCCCCCTCTGGTCCTCTCCTTGGGCCTTCCTGTGGACTTTAGATTTTGCAGTTCCATTTTCTTTATAATTGATTCATTGACAAAATCTTCTCCCGTCAAAACTTCAGATTGATCTTTTTTTCGACCTCTGCAAGATGTCTTGACGCTGATGTACTTCAGAGGTAAGAGTTCATCTAGAGTTAGAGCTAGTTTCTGATTATCTTCCAACAATGTTCTCCATGGAGTAGGCAAATA
This sequence comes from Diachasma alloeum, assembly GCF_001412515.2. Lineage (NCBI taxonomy): Eukaryota > Metazoa > Arthropoda > Insecta > Hymenoptera > Braconidae > Diachasma > Diachasma alloeum. Next base: position 441,551 of record NW_021680545.1, read on the forward strand.
CCCCATTCCGATTTCCCGTTTGACGCTGACGAGGTCTTAGTTTGCCTGCTGGGAAGTGAGGGGACGAGCTGACTGGTGGACGTTGCGATTGAAATCTAACAGGAATGGGATTCATCTCAGAATATAGTCGATACGTTATATAGGGGTTTCGAATATTAGGAATTTTTTCATACTGCATGTTCATTTCTACTGAATGGAAAATTATTATTCTCATAAGTACTCCCAATAATTAAAAAAAAAAAGTTAAAAAAATTGAAAAAGTTGATAAACAAAAATCCATAGAAAAAAAATAGTGAAAAAAAAAAATTTGTTTGCTTGCACTGTGTCAAACAGTCGTCTTTCGACTGTTTCCTTTTGTCCCACTTTCCCCTACTGAACTTAAAATCTGTCTGATTTTACCCTAAAGGATGCCAATGTTTCACATCGAGTTGTTAGTTTTTTCCGAAGTGCAATGTCACCAAGAACATAACAAAACAATTCCAACAACAAATTCACTACACTTAGACTCGACGAGAAAGTCATTGAGAAAATGAACAATATTTCTCATTATTCGGCATCTTCTCTTTTTTAGTATTCATAGAAGATATTTTCCAAGATTCACTATTTCTCCCTTCAATACGAGAACGAAAGAATGAGAATAATTCGGAGATGGATATTTCATACGAAATATTTCAACAATTAATAAGTATGGCATATTTGTACACCTTCCATCAATTCTTTCCCCACCAATCAAAATGTTTTTATCACTCTCATTTCCCTTGGTATATCTCACCTCCCTTGAGTACAAGCTATGCGACCTAGTTAATTCCTTCCTTCCTCATAATGAACTATATCTTCGTATATGATTTTTCCATCTATTTTTATGTTTCATAACTGAGAAACCATAAACCACATATTTAGTAGCCCATGAACATTAATTAGAAAATTGAATGGCGGTCTCGTCTTCGTAAAAGGAGGGATGAAAGGCACATCATCTAATATTTTGCCCGGTGAGGCTTACACACCCGTAGCCCAGAACAAAGAGGTGAGACATAATTTACGTACATGTTGCATCAAACTTGCCAAGTCCCGTAAAAAATAAAACGCGAGGGAAAAAATTGAAGGAAAATAAAAGAGAGAAAAGCTTTTCCACAGCATACTCACACTTTTTTTTACAATGGATGGAAAACACCACTCATAATACCGTATCGGGTGAATGGGAATTCTGCTGGCTTATTAATCGCATTCCTATCAAAGCTTAGCAATCTTTTGTTGATCATCCCACATGGACATCAAAACAATTGGGCGTGCGTAACGCTCGCGCTTTATTGTGCTATCATGGGTTTTATTGAAGACTATTAAAATTGAAGTTTTTTTTTCTGAATATAGAATCGTTATCAACCCAAGTATTGATAACGCACACAGGAAACCTAAACATAAATTGCGTTTAACTAAGTGTAATTGACGGTTTGCTAAACCTAATTGACGCGTAACGCCAACGGTGTCTGGTGGCTTCCTTCCATCATGAAAATCGGAATTTAGGCTACAAAGTGGTGTATTTTGCGGTTAAAACAAAAATGTCAATTAGGCGGAAACAAAGCGTCTTTTACGTTTCACTAACCGTCTTTCATGATTAAGGACATCCTAGTACTTTGGCTATTTTTGCTTCGGAATGGAAGCCTCGTATTTGACCGATTTTTCGATTTTATAATTTTGATTGCAAATGGTCTAGAATGTTATGAAACGTGAAGAAATACGGATTTTAGGGTCATGTCTGTGTGTATGTATGTAACAACTTGACTTTTTGGTGATTAATTTTTAGAAAATTTATAGCGATTATAGCTTTTATGATATTGAAGGTTGGTATTTAGATAGACGTAATCGGCCCAGCAGTTTCGGACATATTTAATCCTTTGTATAAATATACTTCATTGAAAGGTTGAAATAAGAAAAAAAAAGACTATTAACGCAAAAAGTAACGGTCACATGTCTTCTAGCAGATAGGTTCGAACCTCTGCTTCTTTCGTCAGTGAAATGCTTTTTTATTTTTGTAGTCGAATATCAGAGCTTTCATTTGACCCTAAGTTACCGGATATTTTACAATGATTTTATTTAAAGTGCAGGTCTGAATTTGAATTTCAATATTGAACCGTTAGACATTTTCAAAATCGGAAAAAAATGAAAAAGTTTACGCTTGGAGAAAGATAGATGAAATAATTAAAAAATTACAATTTTTGAAAATTACGAGCATTTTCCATGAATAACTTATAAACAATAAATTTTTCACCATAAAAATGCTTTATTCGCAATTGTAACAAATTTATTCATATTTCGAATTTCACCAGTAATGGATTTCATGCCTGCAAAATAAAATTTCTGGAAGTTTAAACCATTTCAATTACTTATTTATTAACAACGAATGCTTTAAAGAAAATAAATATGTGCAAAATGTAATTTTAATGACGCTCAATATTCTTAATTTTTTTTTTCAAATTTTTCTTGCGCAATTTAATTGATAAATTTGATGATTAAAAATGGTTGAATCTATAGTGTGATACTTAGAAGATACTTAGATATCCTTGAGAAATTTTAAATTACGATCTTAATCGAATTGTATTTCACGATTTACTTATACGTAATTTCCGAGAAAAAAAAATCTTATTTTAAAATCTTATTTTATAATTACGGATAAGCAAACGTAAAATACGAAAAGATCTTCATAACGGTAATACGTTTATATAATCGTAGTTTACGGCGATTTTCAGAGTAATTTAGACATCAACTTCAAGCGTAAAATACGCTTCAGAGAGTGTAAACGTCTTCTACTTAAACGTAATTTTACTTGGAATTTTCCTAGAAGTAGGAGAACATAAATTTAAGGTAAATATATGAGAATCGAACACTAATTTCATACCATTCATTACAACTGAATGAAGATGGCGACGTATTTGGTGAATCTAAAATGCGGTTGTAGATTCTGCAACCGTTTACAAGAGAAATTGGATGGTCTGAACATGCAGCCGACAAGTTGCTTATCGTCGATGACGAGCAAATTCTCGTTCCTTCCTATCACGAAAAAGATTGTTTGGAGACTATATGGAAATTGAATTTTTTCATTGAAAAATGAAAAGCTACTTGACAATACATCTATATTGAATTTTCCTTAATTCAGCCAACCATTTTATTCGTAATTTCTGAACAACTTTCAGCCAAAAAAGCAAAGAGCAATGATTACCATGGACGACTGAAAATAATTGCAGATGATTTGAAGTTGATAAAATTGATACGTTTTTTACAGAATGTATTTAATCAGATTAGGCAACAGGACAACCGTACCCACGAAAACTCTACCGACAGGAAACACCACCGAAATCATCCCTACCAACGTACAACTCTAACCCACCAATCTGGTTTTTCGACAAGCCTACCGAATTATACTCCTACCGATAGCGTTTGAAACATTGAATCCGTGCGACTCTACCGCGGGACAACCGCACCAAATGACAAGCCCGCCGGATTAGACTACTAACGATGTCGTCTAGAAAATTAAATTCGTGCAACTCTACCACAGGACCACCGTACCAAGCGACTAGCCTACTGCAGAACAACCCTACCGAACGAACAAGTCTACCGCAGTACAACCCTACCGACCATATTACAATCATTCTCTAATGAATTTTTATTCATCATTTTTTTCCCTCATGTTATAATTCTTCAAATGACTAATAATTGATAAATTTCGTGAATTCAACGTTTCATCAATCTCAATCTTACATATAAAGGAGAAGCCTGTTTTACACCTGACTATCTAGAACTTTTGAGGGAATTCAAGCACGTTCAAGAAATTTCGAGAGGATACAGGAAGTTTCTATAAAATGCCAGGAATTGCATGGAATTTCTAGAAATTTCGAAGAAATTCAAGGAGTTTCTGAAACATTTTTGAGGGCATCGGTGTGGGTATAATTCGGTAGGCTTATCGCTGGGTACGGTTGTCCCGCCGTGGAGTTGCACGCATTCAATTTTCTAGACGGCAACGGTAGCAGTCTAATCCGGTGGGCTTGCCGCTTGGTGTGGTTGTCCCGCGGTAGAGTTGCACGGATTCAATGTTCCGAACACTATTGGTAGGAGTATAATTCGGTAGGCTTGTCGGTAGGTACGGTTGTCCCGTGGTACCGTTGCACCATTGATAGTGTTCTAATGCGGTAGGCTTGTCGGAAAACCAGATTGGTGGGTTAGAGTTGTACGTTGGTATTGATGATTTTGGTGGTATTTCATGTCAGTAGAGTTTTCGTGGGTACGGTTGTCCCGTTGCCTATTTAATCTTGTCTTCTTGCCAGAATGTGGAAAATCTTGTCGAGTTGAATCATATTCGTATCAAAATGACGTTTGCATGGTGCTAATGATATGGAAAATGGTTGACTTGAAGAAAAAAATGAATCTGCAGTGCAATCTTGTCCTGTTGTAAATTTTCTATTTGAAGGCATGAACTTATAATTTGATGAACAGACATTTACAAATTGTTTACGATGTTGAGAAATTTGCGTCTTCGAGCAAATAATGGATGTTACATTAAAGAAAGATGACTTGATGCTGTATTCAAAAGTTTGATGTACTTTTTTCAAAGAAAAATTCACATGGATTTTTTTTGTCAAGGCAGTTTTTCCTTGGGAGAATTTTTCGAGGGAATTTTTCACGGTTAAAAGAATTCGGGAACCCAGGGGATGACATGGAATCCCTCCGTCTAGAACCCAGACAACCCACAACAGGAATTCTTCAAAACAATATAAACGGCATGCGCTGCAAATTTATCAATCTGCAGATTGATATGTCCGAAAAATCAACATAGATAAATCGAACAAAAGTTCTAATTTCCCTAGACTGTCATGAAAATAAAAATTGGAAAAGACAAATTGACATTCTATGGGTAGCTAAGTTTGAAATTCCTTTCAGTTTATCTAGATTTAAATCAGTTTTAGATCCAATACTGGGCAGAATTCCTTGATGAGGCTTTCGAATCGCGATCTGATAATATTCCCGAACCGATTATCTGGATCCAATGCGGCGGAGTGAATTTCGATCCTAGATAAAGTAATACAAGTGTGACTTGGTTTAAATTTCTGATTTTATATATGAAATTAATTTGTTTCCGCGAATTATGAACGAAAAAATCAGGCCCGGTCGCGCGCTCCCTCTTTAGGGTATGACCGGTAGGGGTTGGTGGAATTGGATGTGACCCATTACGGGTCGCACCAATAACTTCCCGACCATTTGTTTTTTCTTTCATTAATTTTTTTATTATGTATTTATTCAATCTTTTTCTCACATTTCTCCGAGGAAATACCCATAGAAGACAAGAAAATCCGTGCGCGTGCTTGCACTCACACACACTCCCATGCACACACATCGCCGTATTCCGCATCGAGAAAAGATGTAATTTATCAGAAAAGTAAAATTGTTTCTTGAATGTATATCGATTTCGAAAAAAGCTAGTGAACTGCTGATTAAATGTCTTCCAGTATTCCATGATTTGTGCGTTATATCAACATTCATCGTTTTTAACAAGAAAAACTTGAAATCGCATCGTTATGCACGGAGAAATGGTCTCGTTTACAAAAAAACGCTAATTTTCGACTTTTTTCCAAATGTTTTTTGGAAAAAACTGGAGAAACGCTGAGACGAAAAAAAGTCAAATCGCATCGTTTGTTCAGGAGGAATCGTGGCACAAAATTTTTGTCACAGACGTACGCACACACATACACACATCCACACATACAGACAGGTACCTGAAAAGGGTCAGAAGTGGTTCCAAAGGTCATGAAACGTGGAGAAATGCTTATATTTCCACATTCGATTTTCGGGGTCATTACAATAACTTCCTCCCTTCGGGTCGGGAAGTTAAAAAATTATATAAAGTGTGAATTCGTCTTTTTAGGTAGGTCATCATATAGATGTATGAAATGGTTCGCAATACTCCACCTTACCTTCTAAAGACATCAATTCAATTCAGAATTATCCAATAAAAGCACACATTTGGGAAGAGCACAACACTTGAAATCAATTTTCTATACAGTTGAATTGATTATGAAAGTGCTCGTCGTGCTATCGACACGAGAATTCTTTATTTGGAGATAATGAGTGATCAGATCCGGAATGTGTGAATTCTCACAATCCATTATATTCTAGATGTAATTCAAACTATATGAATTTATGAGAAGACTCTTGCTAACACTTAAAAATTTTCGCGGGACAAGAGACTCCATAAAAAATTCTATAAAAAATATAATAGGAATTGTATTACAAATGTCTATTTTTGATTATAAAACTGATGTATAATAATACGATGATTTTCTTGTTTTTTATTGATAAACATTTTGAACGTAAAAAACAGTCATCAGGACAAATAAACATGGTATCCGTTCGATTATTATTATCGAAAAGGATTATTCTTCATGTTTAAACAGGCAGATGGATGAATTTGTTTGCATAGTCACTACAGGGTGTCCCATGGGAATGTGTGAAAACTGTTTGATTATTTTTTTTTACTGGAAACAGGGAAAAAGAGAAGAAATACAGTTTCTGATAGAGGAGAGTTGTCATTTTTATTTCACCGTATATTCATAATTGAAACATGTAATTCACCCAACAAAAATAGTAACTTACAAAAATTGTACGTGATAAGTGCGATTAATAGTAAATGTTTTCGAAATGAGAGCCATCAACAGTGGCGCGATAATCCAAACGTTTCCTAAAACCGTAGAATATACGTTCTAATGTTTCCTGTGGAATACCGTGAACAGTCTTTTTAATGTTGTTTATCGAATTTTCGATTGTTTTTGGCTTGCTTGCGTAACAAGAATCTTTTATGTAACCCCACAGGAAATAATCACACGGATTCAAATCTGGATAAATTACACAAATGTAGAGAGCCAAGGTTATTTTGGATGAGTCGGCAGATAAGTTTAGTTTTCACGCATTCCTATGGGATACCCTGTAAATATGACCGTCTATCTATTGGTAACCCAGCATCTATCTTCTGGTCAGTCGTCTATCTATTGTGTGTTTGGGCTGTATTCCACTTTTTCGTCATTTTATCATTTATTCCTTCATTGGGATCTCTGACGCAGGCGTGGCTTAATTTAAAGCCGTCTTGTGGCGAAATAGAGAACTAGCACGGGCAGATCGAATGGCCAGATGCACACGGAGTTACACGCTAGCCCTAATTTTTCTATATTACTGTTATTAAATTGACTGTGATAAAATGAGAATTTCTATTCATGAGATTTGTAAATTTGCTGATACATATCCGAGAGCCAAGAGTTTGCGTGGTGAAGATTTACACAAATTTCTATCCGCAATTCCGATTGTTTGTGCGTAATTGAGGAGGCAGATTGAGTGAGTTGACTTGTTCTCTTCAGGTGAGTAATTACTGAATTGTCTTGTTGAGCTCTGGCTGTAATTCAAGAAATCAGTAATATATTTCGTCATATTTTTTTCAATTCATAAATTTCCAAGCTAATATTGGAAATCGCTTTTTTACTTACATGGCAAAAAGAAATCCTCTTCAGTGAAATGTAAGGAACAAACTCTCATAGAATTCGACCCTTTGTTACCCATCCTCAATATTTTAATCGAAGCCGTACGTCTATTAATATATTCTTCTTCACCTAACTTATTAATTATTGTAACTAAATCCACGTTTTGACGAGTAAAACGATAAAATCTAACTTTTATATTACGACAAACTTCGATGTTCATCCATACTCCCGGCAAAGGGTTCTGGTTTTTCCTCTCCGCAATCTCAACATTCGCCTGAATCAATTAGCTTCGATTATTGCAAAATATCGTAATGATAAAAAGATTGAGTGAAATGATATTTATTCTTGCGAGAACAGTTCTGGCTCCGAGTTGAACCGGCTTGCTGACAGCTCTGCGACCTGCCCGCACTAGTAGTCGATTGAACCGCTAGAGCGCGTGTGCATTTGCGAGAGACCCCAATATTTTCCACTTCAAATCATTATTTTCCCATAATTCTTTTATTTTTTCACGTATAGAACCCATCGTTGGCGTATTATCAATTGTGATTTATCAATTTTTGATCTCTTGACGGATCTTAAATTGTTCTTAACCGTCCATCTATTGATCCGGATACACTGCTAGAAATTTTTCGCCATTTCATGGAAAATATGATAGTAATTCTTATGAACAGGCCGCGGATTTCGATTCAACTATAATTGTCCGTGGAAGCATAGCGGAATATTGCGAAATCTGAACCGAACTGTCAGATTTTGAATGGTGTGAAGTTAGAAGATTGAGGTTGGAGGTTTACCACGTGAAGTTGATGTGGGGATATGGTACAAGAGGTAAGTTATAACTAGAAACTAAAATTATTATTCTTAAGTTAATTAATATTTTTATTAGTATTATAATTCTTAATAACCTGTTTGTGAATATTAGTGGTAAATAATCCGGATAAGTGGTAAACTTATCCGGAATGATTTCTGTCCGGCAGGTCACGAGGAACTTTTCAGCCAAAGGAGGAGAATTATCATCGGGTCTTTCAGCAATGAAAACGATCTTTGGACCATTTATGGGAGTTTCGTGTATGGAAATCGAGGATGAGGAGTGAAGTTTTATTGTTTTGGTACTTATCAGAAGTTTTTTTGGAGAGATTAAACAATTTTCTGTTGGGAATTTCTGATATTTCCATATTAATCAACTGATTATTTGATATAATTCGACAGTTGGGTTAATTCACATGAAAACTGAAATTGAATTCTCTTGAAATAGTTTTTTAAATTCGAAATATGGGTCAGGGTTGGGTTAGGGATGAGTCAAGGTTGAGTCAGGGTTGGGTCAAGATTGAGTCGGGTGGACACCATACACCTTTTACCGGCCTAAGTTTAGATCTAATGTGGGATCATCTGGGATCAGGGTTGGGTGCAGGTTGGGTCAGGGTTGAGTCAAGGTTGAAAATAAACACAACTCTGAGTCAAGATGACTGGGCTATTCCCACCGGTCATACAACTTTTACCTTGTTCACTGCAAGTTCACACGGAGTCAAGTTTAAATGAGATATCGATTGAATTAGACTTAGATCTGTATTTGAGTGGAACATGACACAGGCTGACGGGAATCCTGATACAGAACTGACTCAAATGGAAGACAGACCTGAGTCATACTGACGACAGATGAGAACCCAACTTAACACAGCCCTGTGTTATGTTCAACACACCTGAGTCAAACAAATACAGACTTGAATCAGAGTCAGTACAGATTAATCTAAACTTGGGCCGGTAAAAGGTGTATGGTGTCCACCCGACTCAATCTTGACTCAACCCTAACTCAACATTGACTCAACCCTAACCCAACCCTGACCCATATTTCGAATTTAAAAAACTATTTCAAGAAAATTCAATTTCAGTTTTGATGTCAATTAACCCATCAACTGTGGAATTATATCAAACAATCAGTTGATTAACATGGAAATATCAGAAATTCTCAACAGAAAATTATTTAATCTCTCCAAAAAACCTCTGATAATTATACCAAAATAATAAAACTTCCCTCCTCATCCTCGATTTCCATTCACGAAACTCCCATAAAAGGTCCAAAGATCCTTTTCATTGCTGAAAGATCCGATGATAATTCTTCTCCTTTGACTGAAAGGTTCCTCGGGACCTGCCGGACTGAAATCATTCCGGATAAGTTCACCACTTATCCGGATTATTTACCACTAATATCCACAAGGAGGTTATTAAGAATAATAATACTAATAAAAATAATAATTAAGTTAAGAACAATAATTTTAGTTCCTAGTTATAACTTACCTCTTGTCGCTCTTGTACCATATCCACACATCAACTCCACGTGGTAAACCCCCAACCTCAATTTTCCAACTTCACACCATTCAAAATCTGACAGTTTTATTCAGATTCCATAATATTCCGCTACGGCTCCGCGGGCAATTTTAGTTGAATCGAAATCCGAGGCCTGCTTATGAGAGTGACATTGAATTCGATTGAGGGGAAAGGGGTTATGAAATTTCAAATTTCAGGTAAAATTCCATGAAATTCATGAGTTTTCAGTGGAGGTCAGACAGAAATTTCACAGATTGATCGAATTTTCAATAAAAACGTGAATATTCAGAAACCAAATTATATCAATTTTCAATTTTTTCCACATTTTTCTTAATTTTTAGCGAATAATTTGAACAGAAAATCACTGGAATCTTTGATCTTTAAATGAGACGAGTTTGCGAAATGTCAGTGGAAATTAAGCATGATAAAAATTTCCGGGATTTGACACAGAAAATTCAACAACGGAAATTTACAACAGTGTACACTAGAACACTCGTGAATCTTCAAGTTTTTATTGTTTTCACGATTGTTTTGTTATGCACCTCCACTGTTTCAATATATTCATGATGGGCGACGAAACGATACTAATAAATGGGAATTTATTCGAGTTCTGTGAGGGGTAAGCATTCTTAAATTTATACCATTGGAAGTAATTTATTTCTTTCAACTAAATATGGCCTACATATCAGGAAATTTTGCTCTCAGTGTAGTTTGACGAGCAAATCAAACTGAAGACAGAGAGGAAATTGTTTTGTACCATAAAGAGAAACAATGCTCTATTCAATATATCATTCCATCCATCTCACCGAGCTTCCACAAACGGATTACCCATAAATCCCGGAATGTCGTGATTATAAGGACTAAGGTGTCACATAATCCTCGAGTTGTTCATAATTCACCCATACCCCAGCACTTTCACAGATTGTGTCTTGCATCAAAATGAACAAAATTAATGGTCTCAAATCTCTAGTTATTGCTGCTCTCCTCAGCGATTCTATTCACCCGTTATTTATGTACCAGTTATCTGTTATTGAGCGAGTTGCCACGCTGGACAATTAAATGGTATTCTCTAAAGCACCGCCATATATATTCATTACAATTGCCCAGGTTCATTAAACGGTCCCTGAACGATTTCCAATAGCTCACTCTTTCCCCGATTCTGTGAAAAACGAGTGCGATTCGGGAACAATGTGACGAATGCCACCAAGCAAATAGATTATTTATGCATCAATAACTGAATTGATGTCCCTCAAATCCGACACAGTGGTTATGCACATTCAACATCGATACGATTGACTGGCGATAAAATCACCCACAATTCGGCAAAACATTTCCAAGAATTTCTACCCGGATTTGTACATTTCAAGAGAATAGGACAGAACGGCCGAATGGACTGGACTGAAACTCAATTTCTAAGAACAATATTAATCTGCTTGCACTGGTCGCCGACGGCTTATTATCCTCCCTGAAGTTACTTACAAAAGGGGATACCCAGAACCCTGAAGTACCAGACAACAGTGTCACCAAGTACTCACTAGTGTCAGCGTGAACAAAATGCACAAAATAGAGACGACAAAGAAAATAATGTTCTGAATCTTAAAAACATTTGTAAATGATTTTATCATCAAAGATAATTAAATTACGTAATTCAGGAACTTTACGAGTAGAATGAATATCAAAAAGTTCTCTCACCAGCACAAATTTAGCATTGTTCCAAGTATGGGCTAGATGAAATAGCAGTTTAACATGTTGGAATTTTACCCTCTTTGACGATAAAATACAGGCGGTAACCGTATCCCCTCCGAACACGCGTCGGGGATTCCAAACTGGTGCCGAATGGAATTCACCGGTAGAAAATTCTCTCTTCGAGCCAACCGGAAGCTCACCCCCCCCCCC